>NW_024669455.1:0-1269 GCF_008729295.1 Plectropomus leopardus | reverse complement strand
CGACTACGGAGCCCAGGATTGACCAACCGATAGCTCAGGAACGACACCACACGGTGTTCTCTTTAAGGAACAATAATGCTTCCCTATTTATTGCAGATGGGAGGATCACAATAATAACACATTTATTACAACTCTTACCTGGGTATGTATGAAAATAAAAAAATAAAATAAAATAATGTCCTGCAGCTGCTTTAATTTCTAGTGTTCAGTTCAGTCAGTTAGCACCGTATAGGTGAAATATCAGTTCCACCTCAATGGGGTGTGGGTGTGTGTGTGTGTGTACTGGTGCAAAAGGATTCAGGTTCCACAACGTCGGTTTCTAAGCGTCCACCGGGGTCTGGCTCGCCATCCACTTCTATCGGCTCCAACTTCCAGGCAGGTTCGTATCTCAATGGAATCCAACAAAAAACCTGACCTACAATAAGTAGGATCAGAGCATTCATTGTCATTTTCTAAACTCTCAATGACTTATATGAAATAAATCATGTTAAATCTACATAAACTATTTCAATTGAGAATGATTAACTTTTACTGAATTGCTGTTGTAATATAACCTTACAATTCAAATAATCAGATTATGTTACTCGTGTTATTGAAATGACCTCTCAAAAACAGTATGAAAACATCCTGTGCTTTTTACAGGGTAATATTCACACAAACATCATTAGCCATTAAGAAAATAAAATATATAATTGTGCACAGTTGGTAATTTGTGGCTAAATGTGCTTTACGTTCAGAAATAAAGTGCTAAGCACACCCAGAATACAGCTCAATGTGCATAGAAAAAGAGTAAACAAGAGAAAATAACCGTTACATATGCACCTTTAAAATGTCGGACAAATGCTACAGCATTAGTGTATCTGGTGTATCTGCCTTAATACTAATTAGCACAGGGAGCGAGCGCTCCGACATTAGCTCGTATGCTAACGGTTAGCTCGTTATTGCTATTAGCATCAGCGATTTAGCATTTAGCATTTCGAATCGGTTGCTCACCAATGCTTTCTCCTCCCGAGCGGCTCCTCTAGCTGCACTCACGCAGGTCCTGGTCGTCCGGGGGATCTTCTCCAACAGTTTTCTCCGTGGTTTTCAGTGTTTTATCGTCCAAAAGTGTGTTTTTCGTGACTGGTGCTCAATGTGACTTGCTCTCTTTCTTCTAGCGGCTTCAAGAGGAAGCGTACCTGCTCCGATCGGGTCAGAGGGTGGGAGCTTATCTTCCGATTGGATGAAAAGTCCGTCTTCGGATCAGCTCTTCCAAACTAAAACTCCACA
>NW_024669454.1:0-523 GCF_008729295.1 Plectropomus leopardus | reverse complement strand
CGACCTGGTCAGCAGAAGACAGAGGAGTTTCTCACAAAGAGCCAAACTATAATGCTGAATTCAGGCCAGACAAAAGAGAGAAACGACCACAAAACCACAATAACAGCAGCAACCCAAACCAGTGAGAGGACACGCTGAAGAATATTAGCAAACACTGAAATAACAGTGACGACAAGAGAAATAAACATGGCCAGGGCAGAATAAAAGGATGAATGAAAAGATGGAATACAAACTAAAATAAATGAATCAAACAGACAAATTAAAAAAGACGACATCGCATAAAAGCACGTCTGTAAAAGTGTTTTTAAGAAGTGATTTCAAAGAAAATAGTGACGTCTCATGCTCGATATGATTGATTATACAGTTAAAATTAAACTGTGATCAATCGTTCAGTGCGTTTTGAGATATTTGAACTTCATTGTTGAAGTTTATTGTTGTCCTTTGGGCCTGATATGAGTGTGTTGAGAGTCGGTCTGTACGTTCAGGGCAGACGTAACACTGTGACTCTGCTGTTGCTCCTAAA
>NW_024669453.1:0-552 GCF_008729295.1 Plectropomus leopardus | reverse complement strand
GCTCAATTGCTTTTGTTTTGTGTTTTTGTTGTTTCTGTTGTTGTTGTGTAATACATGGTACCTTTTCATCACACTTTCTGTGTACAGGGTTTTCATTTAATTCTGCCTTCAGTCTACAAGTTCCTCCTGTTAAGTCCTTAGAGTTAGAGTTATTCCACTCTACTTGTCCTGTAACTGTTAGCGCGTTGACCTTGCTACAATTCTATATCGTCCAAAACGGCATAAAAAAGTCATAGTATGATATATTGTCCAAAAACTCATCAAAAAGTCAAATAGAAAAAGGAAGTCATAATATGTCATCAGAAAAAGAACAAAAAAGTCATAGTATTGTAGGTTGTCAAATAACGCATAATAAGGAATAGCATAGTTTTTTGTGAGGAATACAACAAAAACATGATAGCATAGCATGTTATCTTACATAGCATAAAAAACTCTATATAGTATGTCATTCAGTAAACTCTGTATAGTATGTCATTCAAAACAGCATAAAAAAGTAATGGAAAGTAAAAAAAAAAAATCAACATAAAAGTATGGCATCCAAAATAACATAGT
>NW_024669452.1:0-540 GCF_008729295.1 Plectropomus leopardus | reverse complement strand
TTGGTTTTCCCTTCTATGATCTGCAGCTAATGTACAGGAAAAGCAACAGTTCTCAATAGTCCTGGAAAAGTTAAAATTACAATAGTAAGCTTTTTGATTTCAATCTAAACTGAGTCACAAGGCTTTTGAACCATTTTACTATATGCACACTGTGGAGTCTGTTCAGAATAAAGAGAGGATAACTGATGCCAAACTGCCAACCCTCCAGTACTCCAGGCTGGGTAAATCACAGCAAACCCCTCACACTCTAACTTGAATTTGACTAGCCCCCTCTGGTGGGCGCTACAGACCACTTAACAACCAGTACAACCAGACAACAACAAGACAAGGAGTTTCCTCCTGTAAACCAACACACCCATGTACAGTTAATTGCAGCCACCTCACTGCACTTTCAAATTATTAATACACACTGACATTTACATGCGCATGAAATCTCTTTACTCAGCAGATTGTTCATTTCCATTAGCAGGTTTGCATGATCAACCTGTGTATGAGCCATGCAATATTTATTCCAGTTCAACTTGAACTGCATGCACTCTT
>NW_024669451.1:0-548 GCF_008729295.1 Plectropomus leopardus | reverse complement strand
TTGCTGCACTGAAACAAAATAAGAGGACAGAATAGAGAAAACATATGCAACATATTTAAAGGGCTGTTCCACTATTTTATTTGATTTTTTTTAGGTTTTTATAACATTCTTTACTTTTAAGAAGTGCTCCTGACATATTTAGATCCAAAAAATCACTTTTGGTTATATATGTTTTAGCCTCATGATATTTGCTCAAGCCCCTCTAAAAACTTTTCCCATGTGATCTGACAGGTTTCTGTACAATGTTGTTGCTACATAAAAACCCACATATTGCTGTGGACACCACGTTAGTTCTAAGGATAAGGAAAAAATCAAAACAGCACGGTATTGCAATATTGCATAATATTATTATGCAATATTGTATAAGATCTAGTGTCAAAATTTTTATTGCATAAATTATTAAAGCTGCAAATACAAATCAAACTTTTGGTGGTCCAGAAAAATCACTCGCTCAAATCTACTAGATACATATTGATGCCATAAAATTGGTTAAAGTGAGAAAAAAAGAAAAAGGAAAAACATATAATGTATAGAGCACTATATATATA
>NW_024669450.1:0-567 GCF_008729295.1 Plectropomus leopardus | reverse complement strand
TATTTATCTATAAGCAGTTTATAATCATAATTGTTTAGAACACATTATAATCCCCGTGTAAGTAGATGTGTGGACATTTTAAAGTGTTTGTTAGTGTATTTTATAAGTAATATTGACCTTAAACTGTCCCTATTTATCATCCATGATCAGTTATAGAATCTAAACATCTAAACATAGAGTCAAAACATAAATACATCTAACAGAGATGGTGCTTTTAGACAGCATGCCCGTGTTGCGGAATCAAGAGGTGTGAAATTAAACACAACAGCACTGTGACATATAACATACATGCTGGCGGTGCTTTTTAAACAGTAACAATGGCATCACTTAAATGTTTCGTATAAGGTATTTTGAACCCTTATAGGAAACACTACACTCTCTATTTATCATCTATAAGCATTAGCCTATAAACATATAATAAATGTGTTATAACAAACTTTAATGCAGTTGTAAGTTGATGTAACAGTTTATTAATGTGTTTATCACAGGAGACGCTTAAATTATTGACAAATACTGTATGTAATGACCATCTAGCTACACACAACTGCTTTATATTGTGTTATAAAC
>NW_024669449.1:0-355 GCF_008729295.1 Plectropomus leopardus | reverse complement strand
CAAATTCATTGTGGATGAGATTAAAATTGTGAAAGCTGTTAAAATTTTAAGTGCTACGAAAGAGCTTAAAATAGTTAAAAACAAGGTTAAAACGGTTATAAGTATACCTGTCGGATGAGTGTATCTGGGATCTACCTGTTAAGCCTTTAGAGATTGATCGTGATTGATTAGTTATGACTGCAGAGGTCGGAAGGGGGAGCTCTCGGCCATGATGCGTCATTCTCAATGAAGCTGCCAGAGAGGAAACATCGTGTCCGAGCATCCTTATTGATATCTCCCCTTTTCAGGTATGAAATGAGCGTTTATGTTCTGTGAGTCGTTCTGTGTGTGCTTTATGAGCATGATGACTGCATTG
>NW_024669448.1:0-429 GCF_008729295.1 Plectropomus leopardus | reverse complement strand
TTTTATTTATTCTATTTTGGTTTTATATGTTACTTTTATATTGTGTCCGTATATTCTATCTAGCTTTTGTCTATTATTTGAAGCACTGTGTGACGACTGGAAGGAAGGAAGATGCTATGTAGCAATTCACAAGTAAGTAAAGTATTTGCACTCAGTCCCATGTCCTTTCTATCCGAAACAAGTCACAATGCATCCCTACACAAATGTAGTGTAATTCTAAGTAATTATATACTAAACTGACAAAAACCATGAATGCTTTTTAAAATTTGTATTTTTTTAAATAAAAAAAAGGTTTGCTGCCGCTCTTTCTTTACAAAGTAGAGAGCCAAACTGTTCACTCTTCACCCTGTAACATATTTCGCAGGCATAATTTAAGATTATAATGAAAATAAGGCTGTAAATACATATGTTTTAATGTAAACAAATGTT
>NW_024669447.1:0-371 GCF_008729295.1 Plectropomus leopardus | reverse complement strand
TTTTTTACATTCCATTTTTGAACATCTGTCTCCACTATTTAACTTCCATGTTTATTCCTGTTGCGGCCATCTGTGCATGAAGCAGTGCTGCGCTCAAATTCCTACATTTACGTAGTCACCTGAACTCCTCATCATCCAACAGAAGGGCCAGAGGGAGAGAGGAAATGTTACCAGCGGGTATTAATAGAACCTTTTTCGCAGTAATCCTGTTATTGACCGCGTGCATGTGACATGTTTTAGTAGTGGTGTGCACTGAAAAATGGAGCTCCCCCAAAAGCCTGTGTAATTTGAACCCTCTGCATATGTGTGTCGCGTTGAAACTGATGTTATATGGCATCGCCATGACGACAAGCTACACTGAGGAGGTACTA
>NW_024669446.1:0-395 GCF_008729295.1 Plectropomus leopardus | reverse complement strand
AACTGTTACATTTCAACACACATTCAAAAGTGAACATTAGTATTCATTTGGAATTCCCTTTTGTTCATCATTAAATCTCGTCTTAGCTCTGTTTTTTGTCTCCACCATCTCCAAGAACAGTATCTGTCTCTTTAGCTGCTAAATGTTCCATTATGTTTATCAGCGAGTCTCTGCGTCTGTCTGCTGTTGGCTCTGAGACACTGAGACACTAACCTAACCTTCATGTGGAAATAATTCATAGCAGATAATTTACTTCTCTTTTCAGCAAACACCAAGAATATAGATGTAGTGTAACTGCATTATTACAATCTGACCAAGTGCTTTGATTCATACCAAGGTGACTGTGACTGTATTGTGTCCCATCACTTTAAATCCTGAACTCGATAACACTAGCA
>NW_024669445.1:0-304 GCF_008729295.1 Plectropomus leopardus | reverse complement strand
AGAAACAAGTTGCATCCCTTGTAAACTAAAAAAATTTCACATTTGTGCAAGTAAACAATGACTTGTGCAAAGGTAAAACCATCATGTGCAAAGGCCTGTCTCTGTGTAAAGGCCTTGGAGGTAGTGTTGCTTTTAAGTAAATATTAAAGGCTAAACAATGCCTTGTGCAAAGGCCTATCTCTGTGTAAAGGACTTGGAGGTAGTGTCACTTGTAAAATAATAAATAATGTCATGAACAAAAATGTCAATAGAACATCGAAAAAAATATTGCAAATAAACACTAAACACTGCCATGTGACAGGTG
>NW_024669444.1:0-2551 GCF_008729295.1 Plectropomus leopardus | reverse complement strand
ACTGATGTAGAGGTTTTGTCTTTTTCCTGTATAACAGTGTCTGACTCTACTCTGCTGCCAAAGCAGTCTGGCAAACAACCTACGGTGAGACATCTTCAGTGCTTCACCAATGACACCGGAGGCTGTAACCACAGACTCTCTGCAACCTGTTTCAACATTTCCTCTCTCATAGGGTTTTAGTCCAACTTCGCACTGAAAACTGCCTCAGGTGTCATCTGCACCATTCGTGATCGTCTCTGTCCTTGAGCTGAAATCATAATCTTTATGAACCGCTGATCCTCAGAGTCACTGCCTCCATTCTCACTCTCAGTTGTGCTGTCCTATCCTGGATCCATTTTCCTCAGTGTCTTAGTTCCTCTTTTTTTCTGCTTTAGCCAGTATCCGCCTCACTGCAGAGTCAAACCCTCCAAAGACTTCATCCGAATCACTTTGAGTATGATGTTTTACTATCATTAATTTCTGCAATTAACTCTTTTGGAGAAATTCTCTGTAAAAGGAAAGACATTGATTAAAAAGCTGATTGAGAAGAAGGTAAATGAAGAAAAGGAGAAGAATTGAAGATCTGGAATTTGAATTGCTATCGATTTATCACTTTATCCTCTTTTTCTACAATTAATTGTCAATGTACTGACTTTGACCACTTGCATATTATTAGTTTTTTTTTTCCATCGATTTTGCTTCAACATCATAAATCCTTGTTGCCACTGTGGGTAAATTACAACATACTCACACTTTACAAATTACTTTGTTGCTTCAATTCAAAGCATATTGAAGTGTCTTTTTTCTAAACTGCTTATTCAATACAAACACCAATTATCTGTTCCTTTTGACTATGTTTAGAATGTTGGATAATATAATGATGACTTGTGACTTGAGAATGGAAGCAACAGTACTTTTTTTTTTTTTTTTAAAGTAATTACAGCAGAGTAGTAAATAAAAAAGCCTGTGTGAACACTGAAAAGATGAATTTCAACTATTGTGTGTGTATGTGTAGACTCTTAACAACAATTTGCTAATATATTCAACAACTTCTTTATCAATTTGCACTGTTTTCGTGATGATGGGAGTACTGTGCAGGTATAATCTCATTCACAGCAACAGCCCCAGCCATGGTAAACTTTCATTTTAAAACTGTTATAAAATATTTTGCCTCAACACCAACACAAAATATTATTTACCTGTATCCCCCTGTATCTTTGTCTTTCTCTCTCTTTTCAATTTGGGAATGTGATTCAGCATTTGGAAAGAGTATGCGCAGTGAGAGCTGCAGAAGAAGCTCAGGCAGCAGGAGCAGCCCATTGCACTTAAACCCATACTATGGTATCAATGCAGCAATTTCCTTTTTTATCAATCAAAATAATATCAAAGTAGCATGTTTAGAAATGTTGCCACAACATTTTTCAGTATGATGTGTGCTTTTGTGTTTTGTACATTGATAAAGTTCACCCAATCTGATGATATAACCAACATTCTATGTAGTTGTACATGTGAGGAAATATGCTTACTGTTTCCTGAAAATTACTGGTGTATGTGATATTGCACATTCTGCTGACATACAAAACCATGTTAATAGGCAATTGCATGTATGCATGCTTAAGTTTCTGTGTGCTGTGAATAAACATAGTACAACATATACTGTGTATTGTTTGTTTTTTTCCTCACAGTAGATTTTCTTGTATAACTACAATTGTGTACTGTGAAGTTACAAAAAATATGATTTTTATTTGCCTGCTTTGCAACACATTTTGCAAACTGCTTATGTTAGCTGCCACCAAAGGCACAATCCTGTCAAAAAAAGATGTGTTATTCATGAAAATAATAATGTAACACTTTGAATTATATAATTATGTTTAACTGTGTAGCAGGGGGGATTTGTGTTAGAAGCTGCAGACTGTACCTCCTCTCCTTTCCAAACCCCCTTAAATCGGCAGCCTACTTAAGACACCTGTTGCATGAAAGCTGCCTTTCTCTTTGTCTGTGCCTGGTGACTGCCAAATGGTTATGCCTCTGAATTTACCATCTGTTGTACACTGCAGACCTGATCGTCGTACTGTCTATTAAAATGGATTTGAGTGGTGAATTGTTCCAGACTGATTGAAGTACTTCACTGTAATTTTACTACCTATTCAGTCACAATCAGCTGCTGTTTTGTTTTGTGCTGTTTTGTTTTCATTTTGTTTGCTCTGTTGATATAGGTGTTTGTTTTAGGTAGTTTTGTAAGTATTATTAAAATTTGCCTTTTTAGCTTGAATTCACTAGTCTAATACAATTTTAACTGTTTAGTAATATTTAACTCTTTAGTAATATTTCCTTTTGTCCCCCTTACAGTGCAGTGGTTGCTGGCTAGCGGTGGAGGCTAGGCACTCAGGGTGGTTCCCAGCACCTTTCTGTTGTAGTGATAAGGACACTGGGACACAATAGTTTGCACCCGTTTGCTGTGTGTTTGCTGTGAGTTCACGAGTGGTGGGTAAGTGCACTCCTGGGACACTTCCTTTGGTAGTTTGCCTCCCCCTCGCTAGCTTCCACTCACTCCCCCTTTCCCTTGTTTTTT
>NW_024669443.1:0-649 GCF_008729295.1 Plectropomus leopardus | reverse complement strand
ATGGAAACAGAAGCTGATGGAGAGGACTGTGGAGGACCAGAACCAGACAGGAACTCACATCCAGATACACATTTACAGCCAGAGACTGAGGACAAGACTGGAGACTCTTTCGTAGCTCAGATTGAAGTCAGTGTTGATGGTTGGAAAGAGACCAGAGAACCTCAGTCGGGTTTAAAAATGGATAGAGTCAGTAATTCAAGATGTATCGCTGGAAAGAAGCCACTTAGCTGCTCTGAGTGTGGGAAAATCTTTGGCACCAAGTGGGATGTGAAGAATCACATGAGAACTCATACAGGAGAAAAACCATTTAGCTGCCCAGTTTGTAAGAAATCTTTTGCACAGAGGGGAACTTTACAGAGACACACAACAATTCACACAGGAGAGAGAAGATTTAGTTGCAGTGTTTGTAACAAAAGATTTGCATCTCGATACCGCCTCGAGAGACACAAGTGTGTCGGCCATCAGTCCTCACAGCTTCATCAAAGACTAACTGAACAGATGGGAACAGAAGCTGATGGAGAGGACTGTGGAGGACCAGAACCAGACAGGAACTCACATCCAGCTACACATTTACAACCAGAGACTGAGGACAAGACTGGAGACTCTTCTGAACCTGAGACTGAGGACAGTGATGATTGGAGGGAGACCA
>NW_024669442.1:0-678 GCF_008729295.1 Plectropomus leopardus | reverse complement strand
CCCATCTGCCATTTATGGAGATCCAGTGTAGCCAGTGGATATACAGGGCAGACTTCCTATCTGCTGTGCTGCTTATTGTTTACAATTTGATTTGCAAGTTGAGAAAGGTCCAGACAACATTTAAGGTAATCTCTATAAACAGACAACTGCATATGAATGCAGATAAATTAGAAAAAAGCTTCATCTTCAGATGAAAGCCAATGGCTTCCGAAACTGGGTTAGGGTTAGGGTTAGACAGTTTAATTCACATTATTGTTACACTGAAGTCCTGTGAGTATTTCCTACTGAGATAAATGTTGTATTGGGTGGCTGTATAAAAGTGTGATGACTGCATTTTATAAAAATAAACTATAAAATAAAAGTTCCTAAAAAGTTCCTGATAAGTTTTTAATAACTTGGGACCATCAATACTATTAATGTATCTCAGTCAGTACGCATTAGATCGGTCAAATCTGTGTGTAAATGTACACTATATTACCAAAAGTATTCGCTCACCCATTCAAATGATCAGAATCAGGTGTCCTAATCACTTGGCCTGGCCACAGGTGTATAAAATCAAGCACTCAGGCATGCAGACTGTGAAACAAGACATTTGTGAAAGAATGGGCCGCTCTCAGGAGCTCAGTGAATGCCAGCGTGGAACTGTCATAGGATGCCACCTGTGCAACAAATCCAGTC
>NW_024669441.1:0-427 GCF_008729295.1 Plectropomus leopardus | reverse complement strand
TGTCATTCAAGTTTGCATTGCGATATAAAACCGGATACAAACCAGCGCGCACAGATTTACACATCCATTTACACAGATTTACACATCAAGTTTTTATAAATCAAATTTTTTTCTCTGCCATGTGACCCAGAGAGGCTGCGTAAAAAGCTCTTACTTCCAGGCTCCGAATCCAGCTTGCCAGCGGTCAGAGAAGATGAGGACCAGATTGAGAACCTTCATTATTGCTTCCTTCACAAAACTGACCTGAGAAAACACAACAGCGTCGAACAAAAGTGAGCACGATTAGTGTTGTAAATGCATGTAGGAAACTCGCCCTGCCTGCTGCATCAGTCTGAACGTTTAATACAATAACTCAACAAGATATCAAGATTATATGATAGAAAAGATTTCACAGGGGAGTGATGTGTTACAGTGAGGTTTCAGAGCC
>NW_024669440.1:0-259 GCF_008729295.1 Plectropomus leopardus | reverse complement strand
TGTTTCAAGATTTCAGAACATTTTGAGGATTTTAGGATGTTTCTTAGATGTTGGGACATTAGCAGCTGAACTAGGACCTCTGTCTTATGGGGTGTGCAGGATCCTCGACTGGGTTTTAGAAAAAATATATAAACAAGCTCTATTCTGATGCTGTTTTATGCACTTTTGGACCTTCTATAAGCCTACTACAGGTACAAAAACAATTCTCAGCATGAATCACTATATTTCTATTGTGAATTAGAAAATAGTTGGGAGGCCA
>NW_024669439.1:0-466 GCF_008729295.1 Plectropomus leopardus | reverse complement strand
GAAATTTAAGTGTGTGAATTCTTGAGTTATGACCAAAAACATGTTTAATGAGGTCACCATGACCGTGACATTTAACCTTGAGTCTAAATGGACATTTGTGCCAAATTTGAAGAAATTACCTCAAGGTGTTCTTGAGATGACGAGTGTACAAGAGGAAGACAGATGCAAGGTCACAGTGTGGACCTTTGACCACTGAAATTAAATTAGTTTATTGTTGAGCCCAAGTGATTATTTGTGCCAGATTTGAAAAAAAAATCCTTTAAGGGATTTTTGGGATATTATTATTTTGGGACTTAAAACATTTCCCTCAGGCCTCAGCTATTGTTGACGGAAAAAATAATAAAATAAAAAATATTTCTCCATCCTGTTAGAGACAACATTCAATTAGAATGTGGCTTTTGCAATCGAGTAACATGGATAAAACTGGACATAATCAATGACATTTTTGATAAGGCAGTCTGGGTAA
>NW_024669438.1:0-359 GCF_008729295.1 Plectropomus leopardus | reverse complement strand
CCAAAGGAACTATGGGAAACCAATATGGCGTTTAGCATCGATGCTAATGTACTTCTATCACCGAAATATGATTAAAATATGGACGGAAGACACCCAGTACCGGATCTATCATTGTGGATCTATTGAGCAACGTCCCGTGAAAACAACTGAATTCCCGGTCTGATCCCGAGGCTCCTGAGAGAGCGGCGATGCACCGGAGTTTGAGCCGGCAGCTTTTACCGGGAGAGAGTAAGATCCGACAAACGATCCAAAATTATTAAGACTTTTCTAAATGATAAACATTTTAGAGGGTTAAGAACAGACTGTATTTAATAACTATAGTCAGTAATCGATGTTTAGGATTTTTATTGTCGATTATT
>NW_024669437.1:0-420 GCF_008729295.1 Plectropomus leopardus | reverse complement strand
TGCTACAACCGCTACTGTCTATAGGGGTGTGGGGAAAATAGATTAACTTAAGAATCTCGATTGTCGTTTTTACCGATTCAAAATCGATTCAAAAATCCTAAACATCAATCTTAACCCTCTAAAAATTGTATCATTTAGAAAAGATCCGTCTGTCGCACCGCCTTACTTGTTTTCGCCAGCGAAAGCTGCCGGCTGTGCGGCTCAGAGGGATGACTCAGACGCATCGTAGCTCTTTTAGAAGCCTCGGTATCCAGCCTGGGAATCCGGGTGTTTTTACGGGACCTTGTTCAATAAATCCATAATGATAGATCTAATATTGGGTGTCTTCCGTTCATCTTTTATCCATATATCTATGATAAAAGTACATTAGCATCGATGCTAAACGCCATATTGGTTTCCCATGGTTCCTTTGGAGAGAGG
>NW_024669436.1:0-900 GCF_008729295.1 Plectropomus leopardus | reverse complement strand
GTTATCCAAACCATGACCACCTAGGGGTTAAAAACCACACAATACAACGGCAGAGGCCCTGGCCCTCCCCATGTGTCTGTATCTATAGTTTCTGTTAAAGCTGTAGTCTATATTCCCACCACAATTAGCAGGTCCACACGGATCTTTTAAACACAGGTATGCCCGCTAAATGGCTGTATTCCCACTGCTACTGAACTCAACATTGGAGAGTGAGTCGGCCTTTCTGTCAGCTGTTGATAAAGAGTTGGAGGCATTTGACCCAGGTGTGAATGCCAATTGTACGCATTCCCATTGCGTTAAAAAGCCAGTTATTAGTGGGTGCTAACAGGTTCTTTGTCCATTGGGAACGAGGCTTATGACAAGGGGTGAGCCGGCAGACCAAAACAGCAGAACCCACAGCCTATACAAGCATACGTGTAATTTGGAAGGAAAAAATGTGAGGTCTTCTGTGCCAAGTAAAATATTTTATACTAAGTTGTGTTAGTCAAGTTAAGTCAAGTCAGTCAATTTTATTTATAAAGCCCATTATCACAAAACATGGTTTGCGTCAGAGGGCTTTACAGCATACAACATCCCTCTGCCCTTCGCCCCTCACATCACCTAAGTAAAAATCCCAAAAAATAAAGGGGGGGGGGGGGTTGTGAAGAAACCTCAGGGAGAGGGGGGGAGGGGGGTGTGGGATCCCCCTGTCAGGATGGGCACACGTTCCCTCTCTGCAGAGTTACGTGTCACAGATAATGAATTGAGATAAACCTTTGTTTTACCCTGTGAAAAATGTGTGCACATGTCTACAAATGAAGACCAAGCTATCCTGTGACATATGTTGATTGACCATGTGCTTTTGAATTTTGCCTAACAAATCCAAACTCTTCTTCAAAGCCTGTTCAGAAAAAGTTGGGT
>NW_024669435.1:0-573 GCF_008729295.1 Plectropomus leopardus | reverse complement strand
ATGCTAAGTGTAATTAGCGCATTAGCATGCTAGCAGGAATAGCATTCCTTTTCAATGTAGTAGCAGTAAATGTTACTGTGTATTGTTAGTATGTGCTAATGTTACCAGCTAGTGTAAGCTCACACAGACTCGGTATGAGACATAAATGAGCTTGTAGATGAATTAAAGAGAGACTGAGAGACTGTTAATGTACACAGTACACACAAGTCTCCCATTCAGCTCGCCTTTCGTCTGGACAGTTGCCGCCAGCCTGTAACCTCAGTGACTGTTCACCCTGTCAACCATCGCCCTGCTTCTCCCCTTTGCCATACTGCAGAACTGAGGGATTCGTGAGTAAAAACTAAGCAGTGCACCTGCTTTTATTTTCTGTGCTTGCATCAGCAAGTGAACCGGCCATTTGTTTTTGGTCACAACGCTCCCGAGCTACGACTCAGGCCTGCAACGTTTT
Organism: Plectropomus leopardus; assembly: GCF_008729295.1. Classification (NCBI taxonomy): domain Eukaryota; kingdom Metazoa; phylum Chordata; class Actinopteri; order Perciformes; family Serranidae; genus Plectropomus; species Plectropomus leopardus. Next base: position 125 of record NW_024669435.1, on the reverse strand, counting down.
GATTTTGGTTTGAAACTGATATTGTAGAAAAAAGGTTATTACTGAAATTGGAACTTAAAGGGTACCTATTGGTGAAAGTTTACTTTTTTCTGAAACTTCTGAAAGTTGTTCATATTGACAAAGGA
>NW_024669434.1:0-951 GCF_008729295.1 Plectropomus leopardus | reverse complement strand
AACCTCAAATCTAGCAGTCCAACAAAACATCTTTACAGTAAAATTAGTGCAATTTTAAATGTTTTTCTCCAACATAAATAATTATAACTAGCACATTCTTTCTGCATCAAAATAGTCCAGCCTTAACTGGGCCTTCAGGCATACCGCTGCCTGCTGATTTGAGTGCTATATTTTCATATTTATAAGCACATATTTCACTCATTTATGAAGTTATACAAGCTCCTGCACAGCTGACAACCCCGTCCTGTAAATGTTTCAAAATAAAATGCATTTTATCAGCAACTGATGGCATTCTGTCCACAGAGACACAGTCAGATAGCTTTTGTTTTGAAAGGGAAGCAAGGAAGTTGAGGTAAAACAAACATCTATGTATTTCCTCACTTCTGTGACAGAGAGACTTTAAACTGCAGTATAAAGTGGTATAGAGTCAATATAACCATTCAGTTTGTGAGCAGTCTATTCCTGATGACAAATGCGAGCGTCACACACACAAAAAAACGCAAACCACCGTTTCTCTAGATGTGCTACAGCTGACATGCAGCGGAGACGCACCTGACCAGCACTGCTCGAGTAGGCAGTGTGCACGCTCAAACTTGATACATGTACATCAAAACAAAAATAACACGATCGATGCTGCTCACGCTCTCATGGCGCGCGCTGTGTGAAACAGTTTGATGTAGCGAAGAACGTTTTGTGAATCGATGTATTTACGTAATCGATTATGTCGGTTACGTTGATTATGTCGACGCGTTGCCCCAGCCCTACTCAAACCTCGAGTAAATCATTAATGGAGATGACGATACCGACCTTCCGAAAAAAAGGTCAAAATATCTGCATTTTTAAGAAACATCAGTGGCCAGGATGCAAACGTGCTATAAGCTAAAAGTACCAGCCAGCCAACGAAAAAACAGAAAAAACAAACAGAACACTACCAACTCTCCCGCAGAGACC
>NW_024669433.1:0-1254 GCF_008729295.1 Plectropomus leopardus | reverse complement strand
AGTGGACCTTAACCCTTTGAAACCTGAGCAAACTGGCTTGATATCTTTAAAAAAAACACGGGAAGAAGGCAACAAAAGAAGAAATGACTCCAAAATTGGCAAGAAATACGTATAAAGTACAAAGAACTTAAAATTAGTAAAAAAAAACAAACAACATCTGTAAAGCAACATCACCAAAATAAATGAAAAATAAATAAAAAAAAAAAACATAAAAATAAGCAAACAAGAAAATGATAATAATTCTGTGACTTCATTTTAAATAACCGTTTGTGATAATAATGAAGCCAGCTTTTGTCTTGTAAATTGTACCTTTCTCCTCATGGCTCAAAGGGTTAATGTCTCTTTAATGCCTTGAAAACCACTTCAGAAGCAGTCTGAATGTACTGCATGTCTTCAGTCAGGACTGACGGGGTCATCAGATGTCGGTATGATGTGTCTCGGGGCGTCTGCTGATTTAAAGCCCTCCCTGCAGCCAGCACACTGTGAGTGTTTTTATTTTTGGGAACTTTAGCGCTCGTTCTTACGTGATTACTTTTGCCTCTCCCATTATCCCCGCTGCTTCCACCATCTTGTTGTTAACTCGGGCATTGCCGTAATTTGTGCAGATTATCATGCTTCTTTACTGTTATTGCTACCTGATGGTCAGTGGACTCAACCGGCGGCCCTGAGAAAAAAAACACCCTCTGGCTGTAAAGGAAATGTAAAACATTTGAAACTATTTGTGCTGCAAATGGTTTAAAACCTTAAAACAACCTTGTGTCAGACTGAGATGTCACTAGACCTTACCCAAAAAAAAAAGTTTCTCAGTTTCCACGATGATGAGAACCATCATTTCAGGGTTGGCTGGTTCGCCGGTCCCTTATAAAACACGGAGAGCTTCTGTTTATTTCTTTTAATCCTCCCGACCGAAGTCTCTGCGCCTCGCCTCTATTTCTCTTTCTGACCTCTATCATTTCCAATAACACCATCTGAGCTCCATTTCTAGTCGAGTTTATTTTAGAAATGTAATAAATCTGGCGTCGTGTGAAAGCGGCTTATTTGAGCAGAGGACCGCTCTTTTAACTGCTCTGTCTGTTGGTCTTTTGTAGTTAAATCCTCACATCAAATCCAAGACGAGCTTCAGACGGCCGCACAAGTGTTTTTGCTAATCATTAACTGAACCTCTGACAACATTTCTGAAGCGTTACATAGCTGCTGCTTTGCTTTCATTTGAGGCCTTTTCAGGTTTGTTTATTTTCTCTCTCTCTCTCTCTC
>NW_024669432.1:0-513 GCF_008729295.1 Plectropomus leopardus | reverse complement strand
TAATAATGTACCATGCCCGTGAAATCCAGGTGAGTCTACCACATAATATATAATGTAATTTTATTCATTATACCAGCGGCTTTTGATATCGGTGTTGTGATGATGATGTTATACAAAGCGGATGTCTGATTTGGTGATTGGGCTTAACTAAAAAAGTGCTGAAATACTGCTTTGATTGTACTAAAAGGTAAATGTATTTTTAATAATTTAATGATATCACACTACATTTATGATTCACATTGACTATATTATAAAGTGTTGTATACACAAAAATAATGTATACAGATACATTTATTTAACCCTGTGAAACCTGAGCAAATTTGTTTGATTACTTTCAAAAAGACGAGGAGACTGCAACAAGCAACTTACCAAGACATGGCCCAAAAATTAGCAAAGAAAAAATATTTTAAAAGTTACAAAACATTCTTTGAAAATAAGTGGGGAAAAACCCGCAAAAAACTGAAAATTAAAATGACCTTAAAAAGTATACAGTATATACTGTGTGTGTGTGTG
>NW_024669431.1:0-680 GCF_008729295.1 Plectropomus leopardus | reverse complement strand
TAACTTATGATTAAATAATTCAATATATTAATAATTCTTCTTTTTTAATTTCAGCAAACCAGTAAATGGAACTTCTGGGTGCAAATACAGTGATGAACACATTACCGAAGAGCACAATCTTTAAGTTTTTACTGAAATCATAATCAAATTTTCATAGGTTAATTTTTATTCAGAATCTGGCAGCTGTTAATGCAATGTTTCAGTTCAGTATATATATGAAAGGTCAGATAATGACGACCACATGACTTGCAGACAGAGCCGCTAAGGTGAAGCAAAGGTTTTGTCACCTGAGAGACAATCAGTTACAGCAAACAATCCCAAAGGCCTTGTTTGAACTAACATTTACTGCTGTTTGTGATATACTTCACGTAACTTACTAACTGCATTAACTTTACATGATTCAATATGATATTCTTTTTTTCTGTTTCTGATAAGAGTAAAACAATAAGTGGACCTACATGGAATAGATATAGAGCAATCAAAGACCAAATATTTTTAATCTGTAATAATCACGTGTGAAAGCTGTCAACTCCGACTTTTGTTGATTTAATTTAAGTTTTGCATGGAGTTGTGAAACTGATCAATTATTCTCAACTGTCAAACATTACTGAATGATTTAATTTTACTTCGTTTTAGTTTTGCACCTTGTTAAATATTAGTACTGGTGCATTTTAAGGCTC
>NW_024669430.1:0-234 GCF_008729295.1 Plectropomus leopardus | reverse complement strand
TGTGTATATGCCAAAAATGCTCATTGTTACATATGATACATCTAATCATGATTCTACAGTAGAAATGTGCAGGGTTGAATTTTAACGTCACTACGTCACAGGTCACTGTAGCTAACATGTGTCTACATCAATGTCATTATGGCAACAGTAATGGACATCCCAGAAACCGAACTCCACAATTAAGTAATTTTTTTTTTTTTTAAGCCAAAAGGAAATGATAGCAACTACCCTAGC
>NW_024669429.1:0-533 GCF_008729295.1 Plectropomus leopardus | reverse complement strand
ACATTAAAAACACATGCCTGAAATGTCAGCCAATACTAGTTGAATCATCAGGACTATAGAGACCCCATGACATCCCAGAATAGTTTTTTTTCTCTTGCTTTTTTGTTGAGCGAACCAAATTCATTTTGTGTAGCTACACCAGTTATTATTATGTGCAAACAAAATCCATATAAAACATTCTATACAATTTATTCACTGAATGCCGGCTATCAAGTTTTACATTTAGTGTCAGCTGGACGGGATGTCTTGCAAAACAAAATTATTAGTGAAGGCATAAAGTGCATGCAATTGGTTGGTGAGAAAATGTCTGAATGCTCAGGTTTGAGCCATACACTACGCAGCAGATCACTGAGATTTTATTGGACTCTTTTCATGTGTTGAACTGTCAGCACAAGCTAATTAAATGTGATGAGTGTTATGTCTCATTTATGCTCATCTATAGATACGTCCATCCGTACTCTGCATTTGTTTCACCTGTATTTACACACATTTTCTGAAAGCTTAGGGAAACTGACAAAACGGAGCAATAACAC
>NW_024669428.1:0-437 GCF_008729295.1 Plectropomus leopardus | reverse complement strand
CAAGAAACCTTTTTTTCTTTTTTCTCTTGGTTTTGCGATTTTTGAAGAAAATAATTTGGCTTTGTATTTATTTTACTGTAAACTTTTACTTGAACTTGAACAAAGTCAATTTTCTCCTGATTTGTCCGTCTAAAAAAAACACTGTTGAGAAGGGTTCAAGTTTGTGAGAAATTGGTCCAAAATTTATTCTGGTGACTTCTGGTGAAAGAATCAGTCATAATTTGTTCTAACTTTCACTTCTCCTGTTGGAAGAAAAAGACTTGAACATTTCGCAGAATAAACCACATGTTGCATCACACAGAGACGTTGAAGCGCCCTGTGCATCGTTAAAAGACGCCAAGGGGGTGTGAGGGTTTTTGGTATTTGATGACGAGGGAATGACAGCAGGTTGGTCCGGTAAAAACGAACGCAGAGCTTACATTTTCATATATGAGAAT
>NW_024669427.1:0-781 GCF_008729295.1 Plectropomus leopardus | reverse complement strand
GATTTTAAGTTTGAGGTTTAATTCAGCAGAAACTAATGTGATTTCTTATGAAACAGCTGAAGTTGTGTGTGCGTACCTGTATGACATCAGAAGGATGGACGCAGCTGACGACGTGGACGAAGACGAACTTCTTCATTACGACGTTCAGATGAGCATCCAGGACTCGATTCAGAGAAATCTAACGGGGTCAGGGAGGTTCAACAACACGACTTCAACATTTATATCACAAAGTTTAACATGTTTCATTTTTCTAAATATTTACCTTTGTTTTGCCGTTTGTACGTTCAGGAGTGACGCTCTGAAGCTCACGGGGGCCATCAAACGAGGTAAAGACTCGAATCCTGGTGTGGTTAGAAAATCCAACCTGGCTGCAGTGTGAACTTCAATAAACAGTCAGATTTTGTCAGTTTCACTGACTGCGAAATAAAAAAATGCACTTCATTTGCAAGTCTGAAAACTGAAGTCAATGTTGAAATGGCTTAAAACTGTTTTTTCAAATGGCCAGCAGAGGGCGACGCCACTGGTTGCAAACATCCTGTATGTCACAAAAAACGAGGACATGAGTGTCAAATTCCTGAGATTATCTGAAGGTGAACTCAGATGCATTCATGCCTTACAAACAGAAACTGAGGAAACACTAAAAACCAGAGGCAGGATAAAACTTATAGATGGGAAGATAAAAAATCACTTAATAAATAAAATAAATTTGAATAAATAAATAAATAATAGTAATAAATAAAATACTCTAAACAGTAGAAAGGAGGTAACTAAAAGGTTATAA
>NW_024669426.1:0-995 GCF_008729295.1 Plectropomus leopardus | reverse complement strand
AGTACAAAAAATTAAATAAAAATAAATAAAAGCCACATATTTTTAGGCGGCTGGTTTTGGGCCTTAACAGGTTTTAGGAAGCTTTCAGAATTTTAGGACATTTGTGGGATTTTAGGACATTTTTCAAATATTAGTTTTTTTCAGATTTTACATTTTTAGAATTTTAGGAAGCTTCGTTCAGCGTTTTGCCGCCTTGTTTTTTGAAGGATTGAAGGATCATTAACAGGATGTCCGCGTTGTCGTGTTTGTGTTTTCATTCGTGGACACGTGTGACCTGCAGGACTAACGGGGCCATCATTAAGGGCTTTGAGGAGGACGTGGGGTCTCGGACCACTCACTACACGTTCTCCACCAACACGCTGATGAACTCCATGAGGAGCTACGCCGGCGCCGGGTACAGAGGACCCCCGCTGTCCGAAGTGAGGACCCCAAAAATAAAACTGTTCCTCTGTGAAACGCTGAAATCAGAAATGTCAAAGTGTCCCTCTGCTGCTCTTCAACAGGAAACGCGATACATTTTCCTGCCTGATCACGACCGCGATTACCTGCTGATGAAGGCGGCGGCGACGCGCACGCCGGTGGAGAGAGGACCGGAGCGCGGCAAAGAGTAAGAGACACTCACACACTCCCGCCATCGATCAGCCAATCAGACTTTATTTGTATCAAACACACAAACAAACTGACATTTCTCTGATTTTAGCACGTTTCTAGGATTTAAAGACAATTCTCACATTTAAGCACATTTCACATATTTTAGCACATTTTTAGGATTTTAGGACGTTTCTAGGATTTATTTTAGGAAGCTCAAAGTCTGCACAAGCACCAGCACAAAAATGTGAACAAAAAAACCCCAAAACAGCGCTCATTAAAACCAGAACCTGAAGAAACGCCAACATAAGCGACAAAACACCAGAGGCAATACATAGAGAGATAAAAATAAATAAATAGAATAAATAGGTGAGTAAGTAAGTCGGTAAATAATTTTAAAAAAAAAG
>NW_024669425.1:0-908 GCF_008729295.1 Plectropomus leopardus | reverse complement strand
CACTCTTGAGGTGACGGACAGCCAGAGAGTGAGAGGGAGTTCTTCAAGAAGCCATTTGTGGCGCGGCCACAAAATGACGGCCCCAATTATTTTCATAGCAGCATGTGTGCGCCGAGGCATCTGAGCAAAGCAGGAGAAAAAAATGAACCCGACTCACACTGCTGTAATTAAGTATTACAAACAAAGTAAGAGATCTTAAATAGCTCGCACATGCATTACCAGCACCATCTGTAAGGGCTGCTTTTCATCTATGATCACTTTATAATAATGACACAGCCCTCATCTCCACTTGAGAGTCTTCCACTATTTTGTCTGTTTTCCACAGTGAATCACCATCCTCTTAATGCTCAAAACGGCAGGCTTGTAGTTTGGGAATGTAGAGGCCTCAGAATCCCTTAAATATCATTCAGTATCAGTATCATCAGTATCATTTCTTTAGGCAAAAGCGTTTCTCTCTTTTCAGACTGATCACATCAAGGCAGAGTAAAAAGCCTGTCATGATATTCTCATCCTTTTGACATCAACTGCCTGTCCTGCTCATTCCTAGTAGGCGGGTTTCCATTAACCCTTAAATTGCGCAAACTGAAATTACGAATACAAAGTACGCCTAATGAAAACACGTCAATTTGAAAAAACTCTGCAAAAAAATTTGTACCCTTGCATGAGGTCGTATTTCAAAATTGCAATGGAAACACTTTTTCAGGCTTCTGTGGATCATATAATGTACAACACCGGGTGGCAGTAATGTGACTTTATGGGTGCCAACCACCTTTAAACCCAAATAGGAAGAAGAAGGAGGAGAAGAAGAAGATGTACAACAAAGTCACATGACATTCTAATAACATTGTTGTAGCGGTTATTAATAACTACGTTAAAATTTGGATTTTGCACTCGTTAAAGTAAAAGGG
>NW_024669424.1:0-566 GCF_008729295.1 Plectropomus leopardus | reverse complement strand
TGGTAACGAACAAACATCAAGTCAGACAGTTTAATTTCTCCTGCTGCCTAGGTTTTCTTGTTTTTGTCCTCTTTTATACCATTTGTGCTATTTTATATTTATTTTTCATCACTATTTTTTAAATGTATTTATTGATGTACAGCACTTTGGTCAACTCTGTTGTTTTTAAATGTGCTTTATTATTAAATTTGGAAGAGACTAAGTGTGCATAAAAAGCCTCTGTGAAATATTTCAGGAGACTTGAGTGAAAAACAGATTGCAGTCAGAACAAAACAAAGGATTTGGGTCATTCATCTAAAAACTCCACAAACTCTTTCTGACATATTTCACCTGAAGACGTAAATCTTTCAAACAAAAATCTTTAGTTTGATCAGTGATTTCCTCAAACAGCTGCTCACTGTAGTTTTTGTCAATCATTCCTTTATTATTTTCAACTGTTAACAACTGACAAACCTTTAAAAGATAATATGCCCAAAAAATAGGAGTATAATTAGACAAAACGATTACAAGGACAACAAAATAAATGTGTCAACTGTTTAAGAATGAATGAGTTTATTTGTTTGTTG
>NW_024669423.1:0-312 GCF_008729295.1 Plectropomus leopardus | reverse complement strand
GACTCCGTCTTTGGTAACCATTAGAGCCCGACCGATTTATATCAATCGGCTGTTTTTATTGGCCGATGTTGGCCCATGACACATGTATCGGTATCGGCTTATAAATTGCACAATATCAAAAGTTTATTTTTAACAGAACACAGCGCAGAAAAAGATGCTCAGACTAATGTAGAATTATCGATTTCCCTCTGAATTCTACTGTTTAAGTGCACTAATTTGCACTGATATCCTGTTTCCATCACATATCACTGTCACAGGTATTTGATAACAATCTGAGGGATAATTGCATTGCATAACTGCATATAATACCGT
>NW_024669422.1:0-1112 GCF_008729295.1 Plectropomus leopardus | reverse complement strand
ACAAAAGTCAAGAAAAAGGAGAAAAAGAATCACATAGTTTTACTTTGACTTACCTTTTCTTACCTATAAATCAGAAAACCACATATTTAAGGAGTGAAACATTTGTTAAACCAGAAAGACTTGAATAAAAATACAATAAACCAATAAAACACATTATAAACCTGCTGTGTGACAGTTTGAAAAAATGATTCAATAACCTTAACTAACCTAAAAATCTTAGAAAACCAGTAAGACTTCTGTTACAATAGTAAAACCTGTGATCACTCAGTGAACCCTCATAAAAACTGTTAAAACATCTCCTACACCTGGTGCATGATGTTTGAAAAATGATTCATCTTAATTGACTTTTACTTACCTTATGTTATCAGGTACCTAGAAAACCTAAGTGAAATATCTGTTAAACCAGTAAAACCTCAGATAAACCAACAGAACATTTCATAAATCAGTAAATGGTAAAATGAAACAATAAAACATCTCATAAACCTGGTGCATGACAGTTTGAAAAATTTATCAGCTTAACTTATTTTGACTTACCTTATCTCACCTATAAACCAGAAACTCATGTCATTAACCAGTGACTTAAGCATCTGTTAAACCTTTAAAACCTCAGATAAACCATTAAAATGTTTGATTTATCATTAAATTCTTTAAAAGTGAACAGTACAACAATCCAGTAAACAATGCTATAAACGACTGAAACATCTTTTACACCAATAAAACATTTGATAAACCAGTAAACCATACAATAAACCAATAAAAAACCTTGTAAACCTGGCACATGAAAGTTAAAATAAAAGAAGAAAAAGAATCACATAATTTTACTTTGACTTACCTTTTCTCACCTGTGAATCAGAAAGCAACATTTTAAGGAGTGAAACATTTGTTAAACCAGTAAAACTACAATACACCGATAAAATACATTAAAAACCTGCTGTGTGACAGTATGAAAAATGATTCAATAACCTTTAACCTTTAAACCAGTCAACCATCTTATAAACACATAAAACCTAAACATCTGTGAAAACCAGTAAAACTTCTTTGACAATAGTAAAACTTGTGATCATGCAGTGAACCCTCATAGAAACTGTTAAAACAACTCACCTGGTGCATGA
>NW_024669421.1:0-608 GCF_008729295.1 Plectropomus leopardus | reverse complement strand
TAAAAATCTACTTAGCAGGTAATGTATTGAATGTAATTCATTTTTTGTGATGTTTTTTTTCATATAAAAACAGAGTATAACAAAAAACTGGCATTAAAGGGTTAAAATTCTGAAAAGTAATGGATATTTATGATCAGGACTGATGTGGGTTAAAAAAATTAACTCAATGAAAATAGAAAATTATATTAAGGTATAATATTTTTAAAAGCGAGGTCACTTGTATTTGTCGATGCAGTGATGGACTGTGTTTACTGACAATAGTCTTCAAGAGTTCCTCAGCCTATATAGTAATATTTAGTTTACAGTCATGCTGGTTTTTAATGCAGTGGAGTCCGGGGGGGTCAAAGGTCACGTCCAATTCAGTGTTGGCTTTCAGCTTTGTCCCTTATGTTCTGAAATTTCTGCAGATTTTCTGAATCTTTTGGTATTACAGGTTGTGGAGGTGAAATCCATTCATTCTTTGCAGTTGTGCTTTGAGAAATGTTTTTAAACTGTTGGACCGTTTTGACCAGTTTTTCAAAAAAGTGAGTCTTTTACAGATTCCCATTTATACCCATCGTGACACTTAAATCTGTGACCAGTGAACCCGTTTACCCGAGAAATGTTCC
>NW_024669420.1:0-672 GCF_008729295.1 Plectropomus leopardus | reverse complement strand
TTCTGGTGATTGTTGCTCAGCAGCAATCAAACTCTGACCTGCTGCAGGAGGAGAGGTCGCTGTCTTTCCATCGCCTCTTGCATGCAGTGCGATATATTTTTCATACAATGGTCATGCCAAAGCATAAAACCATGTTAAAACTTGGTCTATAGTGAAGTAGCTATAGGCGCAGCTGTCTCTGGAGAGGCGCCTTTCTGGAGCGTTACTGAATACAAATCAGATGCTAAGACCAACAGGAGCATCTATGATTTACATTCAATAAAAAAACACAAGACACAAAATTAATAACTACAGCAATGTATGCATAAATAAACAAGCAAACAAATGAATGAGAGCCCCATATCATTCCATCTCTAAGTGTTCATCACAGGTTGGTTCTTATAAATGTCAGCTAATTTCCTGTTGCGACTCCCAGACATCATATTCGTGTCATTAGTTCTTGACTTTTTGCTCGACTTTTCATTAAACCCTGTCCTTTGTTATTGTATCTCTCAGACATAATGATTACCTTCATGATTTCTTTGATGAGGTAATCCTATCACTGCCTCTGACACTTTAATAATGTCCAAAATTAAAGAGTGTGTGTCTGACGCAGCGCTGTGAGCCATCAGCAGCTGAGTAATCTGCTCGCAAACATCCTGACCCCACTTCACCTCCATTTCAGTGACTCTG
>NW_024669419.1:0-555 GCF_008729295.1 Plectropomus leopardus | reverse complement strand
TGCCTGTGAGTGTCGTTTGGGCCACTACCATTGTGTCCATCCCGCTGTGTCTCACCCCCTCTTGTAGCACAAGAGTGGGTTTGTTGGTTTTCTGTAAGTGATGAAAACTCCACAGAGGAGCTTTAACTTAAATTAGTGTTACCAATGATTAATAAATGTTTATGGGTTTCCTCTCTGTCTGTGTTTCAGCTTTACCTGTAGATGTACTAAAGGGGATTGATGTTAAAGAAGAGGAACAGGAGGACCTAGAGCCCCCACACATTAAAGAGGAGCCGGAGGAGCTGGAGGACCCGGAGCCCCGACACATTAAAGAGGAGCAGGAGGAACTCTGGATCAATCAGGAGGGAGAGCAGCTTCAAGGTCTGGAGGAGGCTGATATCACCAAGTTCCCATTCACTCCTGTCCCTGTGAAGAGTGAAGATGATGAAGAGAAACCTCAGTCCTCACAGCTTCATCAAAGACTAACTGAACAGATGGAAACAGAAGCTGATGGAGAGGACTGTGGAGGACCAGAACCAGACAGGGACTCACATCCAGATACACATTTACAACCAG
>NW_024669418.1:0-248 GCF_008729295.1 Plectropomus leopardus | reverse complement strand
CCAAATCTTTTTTTAAGAGTTTCTGCTGCAGGGTAATAACTATTAATTATTTTATATTGTACTTCTTTTACTTTTGGTGGAATTGGCCATTTTAAATATTTGAAGTATTTATCTGTGCTACATAAAACGTTGTTTATTCTAATTTTTGCAGTTTTAGTATAATCATGAAAAAATTTACACTTGAAAGCTTTTCTAATAAATTGGTTGTTACATTTTCTATCACTAATATGCAATTGGTCAATTTTTAA
>NW_024669417.1:0-522 GCF_008729295.1 Plectropomus leopardus | reverse complement strand
TTTAAGTAATTTTCTTATCACCTTTTACTAATTTCTTGCAATTTATGGTACATTTCTCTCAACTTGGTCATTGTCATTATTCCCCATGTTTTCAAAAGAATTGACACCAATTTGCTCAGGTTTTAAAGAGTCAAACACCTTGTGAAAGGTGTCTGAACGCAGCACAAGAAATCTGATGTCAATCCAGGTTTCAAAGGGTTAAAAGAAATATATGATGTCATTAGCAGCCTTAGTGTGGAGGTATGGTGTCAGTGTCAAACACTCTCCACTTTACTGTAAGTAATGCAATGATGGCTGGGAGTCTGTGCCTGTGAGCACATTCTCTTTGCTTTTATGGGCCAACTGAACCCCACTGTGCTCATATCTGTTCCAGACCTGAGGTAGCTGATAAGGAGCCATGTGTTGGAACAACCAGTTAAAACAGTTGAGACAAAGGAGGCCAAAGCCCACAAATCAAGTTGAGCCTGGCAGCAGCAGGACTGAAGACGGGATTTTAAACAGCCACAAACCCCCCCCCCCCCC
>NW_024669416.1:0-356 GCF_008729295.1 Plectropomus leopardus | reverse complement strand
CAGGCACCATCCCTCTGAGCTCGGACCCTCACAGCCTCTGAGGACGAAGTCCCCATAAAAAAATAACCTTTACCTGTCTGTCTGTCCTCCCATCTGTCCTCCTGTCTGTCTGTCTTCCTGTCTGTCTCTTCAGGGGTTATGGGTCCAACATCCTGGACAACCTTCTGTCCCGTATGGAGCAGTACGCCAACAACCTGGAGGAGCTGGTGGAGGAACGAACGCAGGCGTACCACGAGGAGAAACGCAAGGCGGAGGCGCTGCTCTACCAGATACTACCACAGTGAGTACTAATACCGCAAGTACTACCAAAGTGAGTACTGTTTCTACCAGATACTACCACAGTGAGTACTAATACC
>NW_024669415.1:0-515 GCF_008729295.1 Plectropomus leopardus | reverse complement strand
TGATCAGGATGCCTCCTGGGCATCTGCCGCTGGAGGTGTTCTGGGCATGTACTACAGGTAGGAGGCCTGGGGCAGACCCAGAACACACTGGAGGGATTTCATATCTTGTCTGGCCTGGGAATGCATTGGGGTCCCCCAGGAGGAACTAGAAAGCGTTGCTGGAGAGAGGGATGCCTGGAGTGCTCTGCTTAGCCTGTTGCCCCCGCGACCCAGCCTTGGATAAGCGGACAAAAATGAATGGATGGATAATTTTAAATCTATATTTATAGTAACATGGCTTCCTGGATATTTGTCCGTAGTTTTTGAAAATTTTATAACAATCCCTCGGGATAATGAGCAGGTGACATATCTGCAAAAATCTCTTGGTTTTCTGCATGCATACCTGCAAATTCAAGTGTTCTTGCTGTACGGTTTAACCCACTCAACAAACTTAGTTAAAGATAAAAATATGTATTTTATGGTTTCAGGTGTACACTAAAAGCAAGGAATTATCAACATGTTCTCATATAAAGTCA
>NW_024669414.1:0-825 GCF_008729295.1 Plectropomus leopardus | reverse complement strand
CTTTTTCTTGCAAACTAGCTAGCTACTCTCTGCTGGTTAGGTCTGTTTAGTAGCATGTACAATTATCTGCGTGTTTCCAGTTAAATTAGTTGTGTGTCTCTCTTGACTTACCGATGCGACAAAGAAGAACCTCTCCGGCTCACACCTGCATCCTCCGCCGCCTCCAGCTGAGGAAACTCTGGCTCCAGTCTCCAGTGAAGGGAGAGGGCTGGTCAACCGTGGAGTACCTGCCGAGCGACGGGCTGTCAAACATCCTGGTGCCTGGTTTAAAAGGGTCCTGGTCTCTGCGCCACATTTTCCTAATCTAGCACAATGCGGTAGTTAGCCAGCTAGCTATACTGAGGCAGCTAAACTAAAAACAGCAGCAGGAGTAACGGCTCCACACAACCACAGAAAATTCCTCAAAGCGGCTTGTTGAAAAACAACGCTGCCACCAATGAGTCCCAAAAAGACTGGAAGTTCCCACACCACTTGTTTTCCTAATATAGAGCAACTCCAGAGGGACTCAAAGTCGGCTTTCAGAGCAGTTTGTTACTCTGTAGCGTACAGTAGAAAACTCACTACCGTTAATGTAGGGCTTATTAAGACAGCGGTGACGCGGAGTGATACACGAAGAGTTAAAAGTCCCACCGCTGTTGCATTGTATATAATCAACACTCACGGAATACCTCTCAGCCAATCAAATTGCTTGCTTGGAACAAACTGTCTAGTTTTATCTGTCTAGTATTATCAAGTAAGTTTATATAAACAAAGGAATTAATTAACAAAGACTAAATCCTGAAAAATATATAAAAGTTGGTGATTAAACAGGATGCGAATAAATGT
>NW_024669413.1:0-242 GCF_008729295.1 Plectropomus leopardus | reverse complement strand
TGTCTACTCCTAAACTGGTGTTCACTTTCCCAGTAAGTAATGCAATGCCTTTGTAGTTCTCTTTTTAGACCCAAACTGTGCTACAAAGAGTCAAGACTGCATTGCAAAATATCTTCCTATGTGTAAAATATGTTGTGGCCATATTTGCATGATGCAATTGCACAATTTTATAGCCATCTATTTACCCCACAAGGTGAATAATTAATAAGCAGAAGACAGATTTTGGGGTGCAGTATTACTTA
>NW_024669412.1:0-821 GCF_008729295.1 Plectropomus leopardus | reverse complement strand
CAGCCACAAAAAAACAACCTTTATACTTCACTCTTCACTTTTTTACTTTACGACCGGCGTTCGTGTTTGTTGCTTCTTTCTGACCAGAGCGCTTGAATTTCTGTATGCTGTAATTACGACTGCACACCTGGTATGATAAGATATTTTGGATCAGCAGGCGAGATTCTTCAGAGAGAAAGCAGCCGCAGGTCGCTCTCTGCAGACTATTGATTTATCATTACTGGATCTCAGTCTGCTGTGAAAGCCTCTGACCTCTTGCAGTTGCAGAAATCGCCCCTCCAGCTCCGTGACGCTGTTGGAGCGCTCGGACAGCTGCTTCTGCAGTTTGATCATCGTCACGTTGCTGCTGACGTGTGACCTGAGAGAGAGACACAACGTGAAACCCTTCAGATCTTTGTTTACAGACGCAGAAATTCATGTGCAGACCTCCGTCCCCTCTGCTGCGACGAGACCATCCAACCAAACACCGTCCACAGCTCTGAGTGCATACAGACGTTACAAAGTGAGACTTTTCAAGATCTATTTTGCAGTTTTAAGGACTTTACTCAAAGCAAATAATCAATTTTTAAAAAATTAATTTTAATTAAATACACATAAATGATGTGATGGATGTCTCTCTTTTCAGTGAAGGGTTATTTATCACACTCTTTTTAGGCAGAACTCTGAAAAAATCCTCAACAAAACCGTTTGAATCCAGAAAAACTGCACTGTGCTGAGGTCTGAGGCAACAACGACAAAAAATCATCATTCAATTTCTATTTCCAAAAAGAAAGGGCAAAACGGATCATTCACGTTAATGACTAAATTCAAAAAGTCGATAA
>NW_024669411.1:0-1154 GCF_008729295.1 Plectropomus leopardus | reverse complement strand
CTATGTATAGAAAAATACACAACCATATTAAGTTGGACATAAAAATGAAATAAAATATAAATTCAATGAAAATATGAGGCATTAAACAAAATGTTATACTATTTTATATTCATATACAATTTAAATGTTTCACAAATTATTTCAATAAGAATATATTAGAAGAAAAAATACATACATATATACATATATACACACACACACACACACACATACATATATATACACACACATATATATGTGTGTGTGTGTGTGTGTCTATGGATATAGAGTGTGATATCAAAGGGGCCTTTCTTTTGACTTTTCATGTATCACTCCGCTTCGCAGCTGTTTTAAATCTTTAATTAGGCCTACATTAAGGGTCAGTCGTTTTCTAACGTGACTTTAGATTGTAGTGTAACAGGCCTGCTGTGTGTCCCTCTGGAGTTGCCATATCGCAGTAAAAAAAAAAAAAAAAAAAAGTCGTTGGGAGAGCTTCACCTTTTTTCGGGGCTCGTGCATGTGTGCGAGTGCCAGTTAAGGAAGCTAAAAGGGCAGCTGTTGGAGCTGTCACGCTGTTTTCCGTCGTTAATTGTTTTATTAGTTATCCAGTTAGGCCAACTCGGGACACTCGGTTACATTGGTGGCGACGGTATTTTTCAACAAGCTGCTGTGAGGACTTTTCTTGGAGGTGGAGCCATTACCCGCGCGGTTTTTAGCTTAGCAGCCTCAGTATAGCTAGCTGGCTAACCCCCGTGGTGCTTCGGAGAAGCTACACAACTATGTTACGAATATGTGTCGCGGAGACGAGGAGCCTTTTAAACCTGACGCGGGGATGTTTGACAGTCGCTTGTCTGGCAGGTGCCCTTCTTCACCTGAGTTAGCCGGTAAGGATTCTTCCTACTCTCCTCAACAACTCGAGAAAAACACACAACTGTTACAGTTAACAAACTCGTATTTCACTGAAAATACACAGATAAATGTTCATGACACTAAGCAGCCGGCCTGCGCATTAGCATGTAGACCTAGCCAACTCAAAGTAGTGTTGCTTGGCAACAGGTATTGGTCCCAGCAGTTGTGGAACTAGTTTGTCGGCAGAGCCAAAAAAATCATTAAGTAAGCGAACAAATCAAAATATGTTGCCCCTTATTACTGTTGACCAATAGATGATGCTTGAA
>NW_024669410.1:0-282 GCF_008729295.1 Plectropomus leopardus | reverse complement strand
CATATTTGATCAGCACTTTCTCATTTGACAGTTTGAACACAGTTCACGCGCGGTAATTGACATGATAACTGCTTCAGAGACTCCCTGGCTCTGATTGGTTGTTGGTGCAGGGGACATGTCCCTCTCTATATTTAGAACGTGTATTTCTACTGCCCTGTAAAAGCATGAAATAATAAGGACTTTTATTTTGGAAAAATTAAAGAAATTGACATCAGAAATTGATGCAAAAAAATCAAATTTCACCAGAATGTAAGAAAGTCGAGAATTTTCTGTTGGTGGACC
>NW_024669409.1:0-310 GCF_008729295.1 Plectropomus leopardus | reverse complement strand
AGAAATATAAAGATATTTATTTCTTTTCTATATTTGACAAAAACAAACTTGACAAATGTAAAATTCTTGTAACTGATATTTCATACAAACTCTTCTTTTTTTCAACACACCGATAGGGTCTTTTTGGGGATCTCAATGCAGCGATAAAAGACCAGTGAAGGCAGAAACACACTAATAAGTTACTTTGGCCCCTTGTGCTCCTGTACATTCAGACCTAAAGTTCAGTTCAGTTTTAGATTTCATATTTAAGTGAGACAATTACTGTACACAGGGCTGCAACTAATGATTATTTTCATTAACAAATAATCAT
>NW_024669408.1:0-574 GCF_008729295.1 Plectropomus leopardus | reverse complement strand
TCCAAAGTCCAATTTAGTGGGCTAACGCAGTTGCTTACATGTGGCTCGGATCTATCTGTCAGCAGACTTTCGGCGAGTTTGATCTCTTCAAAGGATAAAATGATGCACTGGACTAAAATGAAGAAAGATGTAAGAGTTTGAATTTGAGTGTTATTTCCCTTTTTCCCTCTGTTGTGTGCGTGTTGGAGAATTATGATAGCTAGATATCTCTCTAACTGTGTGCTTATAATATGCCATTTAAAATAAGTCTTGCATAGTTCCTGTGGATGTAGACTAATTCATAAGTAACATTAACTCATGTGTTGTATGTAAGTAGGCTACAAGTTTAAGGCAGGCTATACTTGTTCTTGATCTAACTATTTCCATTTCATCTTACTTTATACTTGTACTCCATTGCATCCCAGAAGTAAATATTGTACTTTTACTGCACTACATTAAGTGACAGCAGTTTCTTTTCAGAAGCAGCTTTCAGAACAGCCTTTTAAACATTGACAAGTAACATGCAACATAGTCAGAAAAACATCATACATAATACTAAAACACAGACAGTGAACATTTTACTGCACAATGCAGT
>NW_024669407.1:0-830 GCF_008729295.1 Plectropomus leopardus | reverse complement strand
ACCAGATGTTGCTATTTGAAAGTTTTTGAATGTAAATTTGACCGATTTAATTTTTAATTTAGGGTTTGGGGACCTCAGAATTACATCTCTGCTCTTCGCAGATGATGTGCTTCTGTTGGCCCCATCACAGCGTGACCTCCAGCGTGACCTCCAGCGTGACCTCCAGCGTGCACCGCGGCGGTCTGCAGTGAGGCGGTCCGGATGAGAGTCAGCACCTCTAAATCTGAGGCGGTGGAACGATCGAGTATCTCGCCGTCTTGTTTACGCGTGATGGTAGAACGGAGCGTTTGATGAAGAGGGAGCTGAGCCACAAGGCAAAGCTTTCGATTAACTGGTCCATTTATGTTCCCGCGCTCACCCGTCGTCATGCGGCTGAAGTGAGCTTCCTCCTGACGGTTTCTGGGCCGTAGAGATAAGGTGAGGAGCTCAGAGTAGAGCTGCTGCTTCACACTGAAAAGGGCCGGTGGAGACGGTTCGGGCATCTGATCAGGACGCCTCCTGGGCGCCAAAAAAAGGTGTTCCAGGCCCCGCGGCAGACCCAGGACACGCTGGAGGGATTATATATCTCGTCCGGCCCGGGAACGCTGCGGGGGCGCCAGGAGGAGCTGGAAAGCGTTACTGGGGAGGGGGACGTCTGGAGTACTTCAGTCTGCTGACCCGGACCCCGATACTGATGCTCAGCTGGCAGAGCGGATGCCAAAGGTACCATCCTAATAAAGGCCAAAAGCCCCCAAAAAATATTTGTTTAAAAGACTTCTTTTTAAAAGCGGGCAACAATAGATCGCACTTTTTTGTTTGTTTTTTTTAAATATGATTTTTTTTCCAACTTG
>NW_024669406.1:0-898 GCF_008729295.1 Plectropomus leopardus | reverse complement strand
TAAAACACGTCCGTCTGTGTGTCCACCGTCTGAGAGCACAAACGCTCTGGAAACACCAGGAGAGATCAATGACCTGATCAGTGACCTGATCAATAACCTGATCAATGACCTGATCAATGACCTGATCAATAACCTGATCAGTGACCTGATCAATGACCTGATCAATAACCTGATCAGTGACCTGATCAGTGACCTGATCAATGACCTGATCAGTGACCTGATAGTTACCTGATCAATGACCTGATCAATAACCTGATCAGTGACCTGATCAATGACCTGATCAATGACCTGATCAATAACCTGATCAGTGACCTGATCAATGACCTGATCAATAACCTGATCAGTGACCTGATAGTTACCTGATCAATGACCTAAATAGTAACCTGATCAGTGACCTGATAGTTACCTGATCAATAACCTGATCAGTGACCTGATAGTTACCTGATCAATGACCTGATCAATAACCTGATCAGTGACCTGATAGTTACCTGATCAATGACCTGATCAGTGACCTGATCAATAACCTGATCAGTGACCTGATAGTTACCTGATCAATGACCTGATCAGTGAACTGGATCAATGACCTGATCCCTGTCACTTGTCTCTGTCTCTGTCCCTGTCCCTGTCCCTGTCCCTCTGTCTGACTCTGTCTGACTCTGTCCCTCTGTCCCTGTCCCTGTCCCTCTGTCTCTGTGTGTCCAGCTGCAGTAACAGGAGGTCCTGTCTTGTCCCGGTCACTGAGCTGGTTTTTGGTGAATATCCCTGTAAGGAGCAGACCAGATACCTGGAGGTGTCCTACACCTGCACCACACCTCCTCCTCCTCCTCCTCCTCCAGCTCCGACCAAACCAGACTGTACGTACACACACACACACACACACACACACACACACACACAC
>NW_024669405.1:0-530 GCF_008729295.1 Plectropomus leopardus | reverse complement strand
GATTTTAGGTGGAGCATATATGACCCCGTCAGATGATTCAAGATGGACGACAAATACTAAGATTTATGATGCACAATCGTGGCAGCTGAGGTTCACCACTCCAACTGCTGCAGGACTGTGCAGCTGTTAAAACACTCTAGTTAGACGTTTCCTTCCTAATATCAAAGTTTTTTTTAAAGTTAATTCCCAGTTTGTCCCAGAGCTGCTGGACCTGAAAGCGGACAACAGTGGATTCACGGTCGATCACTGATGGCTGATTATCTGCTAAGAGACAAACTCTTCTAAACTGGAAGTGTAAAGTGTAAAACAGCCTGCCTCTCTTGGGATTCGTGGCTGGAGGAATCCCTGGACCTGGACAGGCAGTCTACCTGTGAGAAAACTTTGATAAGAGCCTGGTGGACCACTGGGACGCTGTCCGTCTACTCTTCAAATAGTAGCCAACTCCCGCTTTTTGAGGCTTGTATATAAGTATGTAAGAGATTTAATGTATTTTTGGGTTCTGGTTTTCATCCACAGAAGAGACTGACTGA
>NW_024669404.1:0-621 GCF_008729295.1 Plectropomus leopardus | reverse complement strand
CCCCATATAATCCACAGACCTTGTGTAAGCAGTTTCATGGAGGAACTTTTTTCTTTCTAGCAAACTACAACCACCAACCATATCACTGGGCAAAAGGAAGTGTGCATCCACTCATGGAAGAGAGACTTTTATGAGTGACAGCACGAGATATCAGTATTAGGCTAGTGACGTCCTCCTGAGCTGTGATGTTAGCCAGCTCAGTGGTGCTAGGTTAGCTAGCAAAACATTAGCTAGTAGATGTGCTCTTCCGTCTGCGCAGTGATACAGTTGGCGTGTAGTCCAGTAGAAAGGAATAGATTCCTACATTAAACTGCTCGCAACAAAGTCTATGGATTTTCCTGAGTATATGAGTCATCATTTCTGGAAAGAGACAATTGCTGTTGAGTTTTTTTTTTTGTCCCTTTGAGCACAACAAGCTGAGTGTCTCTATATCAGAGGGAAGACAGACATGTCTGCGGCTGACATCTCCAACAGTCAGCAACTCGCACCAAAACTATTATGGTCAATAAATAGTACTACAGTCAAGTGGAAAACATAAAAGTAAATTTCCCCTTTAACATTAACATTACAAGACAAGACAAATTAAACATGTTTTTAAAATTTATTTTGCTTTTTGTTGGT
>NW_024669403.1:0-813 GCF_008729295.1 Plectropomus leopardus | reverse complement strand
CTTTGACTTATCTCGGATTGCAGGACATTTCTAGGACTTTAGGTAAATTTTCTTGATTTTAGTAGATGTCTTGGATTTTAGGATGTTTCTAGGATTTTAGGATGTTTCTGTAATGTTAGGGTATTTCTAGAATTTTAAGACATCTCTAGGATTTCAGGATGTTTCTAGGATTGTGGGATTTTTTTTAGGATTTTAGGATACTTAGGACGCACAATTTTAGGACATTTCTAGGATTTTAGGATGTCTGGGATTTTAGGACATGTCTAGGATTTCTAGAAGTTTCTAGGATTTTCGGCCATTTTGAGGATTTTAGGACATATATAGGATTTCATGACATTTCTACGATTTAAGGATGTCTAGGATTTTAGGACATACATAGGATTTTGGGTAATTTCTCACATTTTGGTACATTTCTAGGATTTTAAGACATTTCACGGATTTCAGGATGTTTAGAGGATTTGAGGTCATTTCTAGGATTTTAGGACGTTTCTAGGATGGTTAGATGGAGGGAAGTTTAACACAGTTCATTTACGCATACTACGTACAATGTTATCATAATAAGGTTGTTGAAAATCTGCAAGGTATCCCTTCAAGCAGGACTACCTACTTGTTTGGTACCCATACTTTCATGGGGTCCTGTTTGATACTGTATAATGTACTGCAGTGTTCCCTCAAATGTGGTGGAGGACACATGCTTTTAAAATACATCTCACTTTGCATTATTTGACTTTTTCATCTCTATTCACATGAAGCTTGGAGTACATTAAGTAGATTGTTATCTCTACCCAATCTGTAGAGTAAAAGCGTGCCAAC
>NW_024669402.1:0-330 GCF_008729295.1 Plectropomus leopardus | reverse complement strand
CGAAGCATTGTTGTGATCCTCTGCCGTGAGCAGTCTGCTCCACCAGAGAGCCTTTGCACGTGTTAAACGTTGTGAATGGGTTTATTTGAACTCGGGCAGTGATGTTTTTCTTACCCACTTTGTGATGTGTTTTGTTTTTTTCCACGGAAGTTACTTTACACTTAAAATGTTCTTTACCCTGACTGGCCTGCTCTGTTTATTTGAATAGCAATGTGCGTTTCACTCACATTTAATGTCTTTTGCCTAAACCTATGCAAGGTGCGACTGAAAACTGATGAGACTAACTTATATATATTTATTCCTCAGTCTCTGTATTAAGATTCAAAGAAT
>NW_024669401.1:0-698 GCF_008729295.1 Plectropomus leopardus | reverse complement strand
AAATCACATCTACAGGTCCTGGGCTTTCAGAAAATATAAGTATAGACAGGTTTTAAAACTGTCTGAATGAAGGGGGACCCTAAAACTATGGGCAGACTATTCAAATTTGTGATGGTAAATTTAGAAAGCAAAAACCCTAAATATGGGCAACGTATGTGCTGCATTTGCAGCACATATACCAAACCATCAAAAGACATAAGGGGTCATAAGAAAGGATTCCACAGACCACTCTGCAGTGTTTGGCCAAATAAAATTGTAAGATACTGGTGTTTGTGGCCCTGGAGATTCTGCTGAGCTACAAGATCATGTTGATGGGAACCGGCATGAAGGCATGGTCAACTTTCTGTGTGATCTGAATAAACACAGTACAACAAACAGTAATGCATTGTTTGTTTTTTTTCCTCACAGTAGTTTTCCTTGTATAACTATGACTGTATAGTGTTAAGCCACAAAGAATATAATTTTTATTTTTTTTTCAGAATATCGACATTTTCAAAAAGTATTCATATTCATATTTATGTTCCCTAAGGAAACAATACAAAGGTTACGGATGTTACAGTGTTACAAGTATGGAGTCTGAGTGGCAGGGGTGGCAGGGGTGACCCTGTATTACCTGCTCTGACCACATGATGGCAATGGTGAGCTATATGGGCCTGCACACAACACTGCAGGCCCATATAGCTCACCATTGCCATCAT
>NW_024669400.1:0-1658 GCF_008729295.1 Plectropomus leopardus | reverse complement strand
CCTGAGCTATAGTATGGCTTTTTTTGAGATAATTTTATTTGGCTTAAAATGCTCAAAATATTGACTTTTTGGGCCCTTTTTTCAGCAGACTATACTACAACCGGCCACATCGTGCTGTACTATGAGTTTTTTAAGATCTGGAGCGATGACTTTTTTGACCATTTTTCCCTGAGCTATAGTATGGCTTTTTTTGCGATAATTTCATTTGGCTTAAAATGCTCAAAATATTGACTTTTTGGACTATTTTTTTAGCGGGCTATACTACAACCGGCCTCATCGTGCTGTACTATGAGTTTTTTTAAGATCTGGAGCGATCACTTTTTTGACCAATTTTCCCTGAGCTATAGTATGGCTGTTTTTGCAATAATTTTATTTGGCTTAAAATGCTCAAAATATTGACTTTTTGGACTGTTTTTTCAGCAGACTATACTACAGCCGGCCTCATTGTGCTGTTATATGACCTATTTTAACATTTGGAGCGATCACTTTTTTGACCATTTTTCCCTGAGCTATAGTATGGCTGTTTTTGAGATAATGAATTTTGGCCTAAAATGCTCAAAATAGTGACTTTTTAGACCATTTTTTCAGCAGGCTATACTATAACCGGCCTCATCGTGCTGTTATATGACTTATTTTAACATCTGGAGCGATGACTGTTTTGACCACTTTTCCCTGAGCTATAGCATGGCTTTTTTTGCAATCATAAATTTTGGTATAAAACGCTCAAAATATTGACTCTTTGGACCGTTTTTTCAACTGGCTATACTGTTAACTGCCTCGTCTTGCAGTACTAAGACTTATTTTAACATTTGGAGCGATCACTTTTTGGACCATTTTTCCCTGAGCTATAGTATGGCTTTTTTTGCGATAATGAATTTTGGCCTTAAACGCTCAAAATATTGACTTTTTGGGCCCTTTTTTCAGCAGACTATACTACAACCGGCCTCATCGTGCTGTACTATGAGTTTTTTTAAGATCTGGAGCGATTACTTTTTTGACCATTTTTCCCTGAGCTATAGTATGGCGTTTTTTGAGATAATGAATTTTGGCCTAAAATTATGAAAATATTGACTTTTGGACCATTTTTTTCAGGCAGGTATACTATTAACTGCCTTATTGTGTTGTACTATGAGTTTTTTTAACATTTGGAGCGATCACTTTTTTGACCATTTTTCCCTGAGCTATAGTATGACTTTTTTTGCGATAATGAATTTTGGCCTTAAATGCTCGAAATATACACTTTTCAGACCATTTTTTCAGCAGGCTATACTATTAACTGCCTTATTGTGCTGTACTATGACTTATTTTAACTTTTGGAGCGATTACTTGTTTGACCATTTTCCATGAGGTATAGTATGGCTGTTTTTGCGATAATTTTATTTGGCCTAAAATGCTCAAAATATTGACTTTTTGGACTGTTTTTTCAGCAGACTATACTACAGCCGGCCTCGTTGTGCTGTTATATGACCTATTTTAACTTTTGGAGTGATGACTTTTTTGACCATTTTTCCCTGAGCTATAGTATGGCTTTTTTTGCGATAATGAATTTTGGCCTAAAATGCTCGAAATATACACTTTTCGGACCATTTTTTCAGCAGGCTATACTATTAACTGCCTTATTGTGCTGTACTATGACTTATTTTAACTTTTGGAGCGAT
>NW_024669399.1:0-2814 GCF_008729295.1 Plectropomus leopardus | reverse complement strand
CCGTGTCAGACTCGTGTCTGTGACTCGCGTCAGACTCGTGTCTGTGATCCGTGTCAGACTCGTGTCTGTGACTCGTGTCTGTGACTCGCGTCAGACTTGTGTCTGTGACCTGTGTCAGACTCGTGTCTGTGACTCGTCTGTGACTCGCATCAGACTCGTGTCTGTGACCCGTGTCAGACTCGTGTCTGTGATTCGTGTCTGTGACTCGCGTCAGACTCGTGTCTGTGACTTGTGTCTGATGGTAAACAGGACGTTTAGCGAGTGCAGCGAGTCTTGGACGGTTTTGGTCAATGAGGTCAGGATCAGGACGATCCGTCAGCTCGTGGGACCGGGCTTCTAAACGGTTAACAGCGTGTGATGGCTGACATCTTGGCCCGCCATGTGTCAGTCTGTCCCTCAGTCTGTCCCTCAGTCTGTCCATCAGTCTGTCCATCAGTCTGTCCCTCAGTCTGTAATAATACTTCTGTGTGGACGCTCAGAATCTTCATGTGTAAAAACATGTAAAATCAGTTTTTTCTTCTGACAAACAGTTTACAAAATTAAAAGGTGTTTGTCCGACAGTGGACAAAATCCTAAACATAAATGACGAACAGGAACACCGACGAGGCGCAGGAGGAGCTCTTCTGTTGCAGAGCTGAAAGGGTTAACTCTTCGGGCTGGTTTCGTCTTTGCTGGCTGTCGCCTTCACGTGTTTTTGGCAGAAGTGGAGCCGCTCAGCGGCTGGCCAGATGCACCTGCACAGGTGAGGTCCTCCAAAGAGAAGTGCGTGTACGTGGTGTGATGATGGTCACTCTACATTCGAGGCCGTGACGCCGGTTTACTGCTGCCGCCCCGCTCGCCCCGCAGCGAGCTGTGTGCAGAAGTAACGCCGCCATCTCAACCTGAAGGACAGAAATTCTTCTGAGCGTGCTCGCCGCACGTCTACAGTAACGGCGACGAATCAGAGGGGCTAAACCCCGCAGCATGAGTACGGGCGCCAAGAAGGCCCGCCCCCACACCCCGAACGCCACGGAGGGTTTACGGACCACTGTGAGAGCAGAGGCGTGCGAGAGTCGGCCGATGTTTGTGAACACCTGCTTCGGTCTGATTGTCTCTGTGGAGGACGAGGACGAGGCGTCCCCGCAGCAGATAGAGGACGATGCGTCCCCGCAGATAATCTGACATCACAGTTTCATCAAAGTTTGTGTGTCCTCATCAGACGCCAGCAACACTTCATCGCAGAGTGCGACTCTCCGATCTTAAAGCTGCGGAGATTAAAAGGGGAATTACAAAATAATCTGAAATAATCCAAAGCGCACGGACACTCGAGAGCAGAGTTATTCTGAGCGCTGACAACACAGTCAATCAACACCCGGATTAACCGCAAAATTAGCACGAAAACCCGCCGGTAATTTGTGACGCTCGCCGCGCTCACACGATTAATCTGAGCGCAGATAACCCTCTGATTAAAACCTCGGAAGATCTGAGAGGACGCCGACAACACGTCACAACACACACACACACACACACACAGACACACACACACACACAGTTAAACACACACACACACACACAGTTAAACACACACACAGTTAAACACATACAAACACATACACACACATACACACACATACAGTTAAACACATACACACACACACACAGTTAAACACATACACACACACACACACACAGTTAAACACACACACACACACACAAACACACACACACACACACACACAGTTACACACACAGTAAACACATACAAACACACACACACACATACAGTTAAACACATACACACACATACAGTTAAACACATACACACACACATACAGTTAAACACATACACACACACACACAGTTAAACACATACACACACACACACAGTTAAACACACACACACACAGTTAAACACACACACACACAGTTAAACACACACACACACAGTTAAAAACACATACAAACACATACACACATACACACACACAGTTAAAACACACACACACACATACAGTTAAAACACACACACACACACACACACACACACACACACACACAGTTAAACACATACACACACATACAGTTAAACACATACACACACATACAGTTAAACACACACACACACACACACACACACACACACACACACATACAGTTAAACACACACACACACACACACACACACACACACATACAGTTAAACACACACACACACACACACACACAGTTAAACAGTTAAACATACACACACATACAGTTAAACACACACACACACACACACATACAGTTAAACACACACAAACACACACACACACAACACACACAGTTAAACACACACACACACACACACACAGTTACACACACACACACACACACACACACACAGTTAAACACATACACACACACACAGTTAAACACATACACACACAAACACACACGCAGTTAAACACACACACACACACACAGTTAAACACACACACGCACACTCACACATACAGTTAAACACACACACGCATACACACACATACAGTTAAACACATACACACATACACACACACACACACAGTTAAACACACACACACACACATACAGTTAAACACACACATACACACACATACATACACACACACACACTCACACATACAGTTAAACACACATACAGTTAAACACACACACTCACACTCACACATACAGTTAAACACACACTCACACATACAGTTAAACACACACACACGCTCACACATACAGTTAAACACACACACACATACACACATACAGTTAAACACACACACACATACACACACACACTCACACATACAGTTAAAAACACACACA
>NW_024669398.1:0-205 GCF_008729295.1 Plectropomus leopardus | reverse complement strand
AAAATACACTTCACTTATCTTTGCTTATATTTAAGCAGCTTGTATTGGACATGAGTTTACTGTTTTAAACAACTGCCAAAAAATATTCCAAAATCACACATTTTTGACCATGTTTTGAGTTGGTTCAGTCTAACCTGTAGCTAATGGCACAGCTGATGGATATGAGCACAGTTGGGAGAAGATTTCCTAGAGGGCTTTCTGTCAG
>NW_024669397.1:0-475 GCF_008729295.1 Plectropomus leopardus | reverse complement strand
GCTGGTCAACATTAATCTTAGATTTTAGTTCAAGGATAGAGGTGATAAAAATGAATGTACTGCCCAGGCTATTATATGTTTTCCTCTCACTCCCCATTAGGATCCCAGAATCCCAGAATCCCAGTTCTCTGCGTGGAACAAATTAATATCTACATTCATTTGGGCAGGCGCAAAACCAAGAATTAAACTCAGAACACTCCAGCGAGATAAAGAGCGAGGAGGTCTTGCCCTCCCTGACCTTAAACAGTACTCCTATGCGGCTCAACTGCGATACATTGTCTACTGGTGTTCCCCAGAATATCAAGCCAAGTGGAAACATATTGAATTCAATTTAGATAAAGTGCCACCACCTGCTAAATTAGGGGGGAGAGAATATATAAAACATAAGGAAGATAACATGATTTTGACAAACACTTTGAAAACATGGTTTGAGATTGTTAAGAAAAATAAAATGGAAGGTGACAGTAGATTGCTG
>NW_024669396.1:0-307 GCF_008729295.1 Plectropomus leopardus | reverse complement strand
CGCTTCATACGCTCCTCGCTGCAGACGCTCCTCGCTTCATACGCTCCACGCTGCAGACGCTTCTCGCTGCAGACGCTCCACGCTGCAGACACTCCTCGCTTCATATGCTCCTCGCTGCAACTCGGTTTATGTTTTATGTATATTTGACGTTTGCGAGCCTCGCTGAGCCTCTTCTGCAGAGGAGCAGCGGCTCCTTGCTCGCCACAGCTGCTCCTTGATGACCGATAAGACGCAGAAGCGCTACTGCACACGCTCAGATTGTCCCAGACTTTGTGTCGGAGGAGGACGAGGAGCTGATTTTTATTCC
>NW_024669395.1:0-551 GCF_008729295.1 Plectropomus leopardus | reverse complement strand
AAAAAAAGAGAGAGAGAGAGAGAGAGAGAGAGAGAGAGAGAGAGAGAGAGAGAGAGAAAAGGTAAATAAATGAAATGGATATATGGATATAATAAGAATAAAGAAAAGAAAGAGAAAGTAGAAAAAAGCAAACAAGGCTTATTAAAAGTGCTTAAAATAAGAAAAAGCAAAAAGACAATAAAAAGAAATGACCTTCAAAAAATACCTAAATATATGTTTGTGATAATAAGCTACAAATAAAGTTTTTCCCTAGCTTTGTTCCTTTTTTTGCTAGACATTTTCCCCTTGCTTTTTCCTTTTTCCCCTGGACCTTTTTCCTCAGGCTTTATTAAAATAATTGTGTTAATCTACAAATTTCTTGCGATTTGAGAAGCATTCTTAAAGTGTTTTTGAAAGAAATCATACCAATTTTCTCAGGACATAAAGGTTTCATTACTTGTGAAAGGTGTCTGAAAGCAGCACAGGAAATGTGACGATTTTCCAAGATTTAAAGGATTAAGGCTCACTTTACTCTCTGAGGTATTCAACAAAACACTCACTCTCTGCTGAGC
>NW_024669394.1:0-856 GCF_008729295.1 Plectropomus leopardus | reverse complement strand
TGTGTTTTATTAATTAATCAATTGTTAATTTTACCAATTAATCAATTAAGAAAAGTGCTAACAATTTGCAACTCTAGATGTGGGTCATGTAAACTTTGTAACCTGTAATTTCAGGTTGAATAATCTGAATGGGCTTTATCCCAAATCAGACATGCATGTCCAAAACAGCAGCTCTCACTTGTCAGAAGGAAAAAAACATCTACGTTTACCTACATTATCACAGACTCAGTTATCATCAAGTTTTTGGATGAGCACCAAAATCTTAACGCCGACCTTTTCAAGAAGGCGCCTTTTAAACAATCCAATAAGTCCCTCACTGTTAGGAAACTTTGCAAAATCCTAGTTTTGCACAAAGAAGCAAAATGGCACAAGTAGCTCGAGCTGTTTCACTGTTGGATATGTTATAAGTGATGAATGACATGTTAGGGCATGTAAATTGGTGTATTCCTGGCTGCATGTAAACAAGGAGGTTATGAAATATTCACTATCATTAGCCATGTAAAGAGCTTATTATTAGTATTGTTTTTTATAGAATAAGTAAAAAGAATGAGCAGTTTGTGCATGTAAACACAGTCATTGTCTCCAGCAGCAGCAGGTGGACGTCTGATAAATCTGCTGAACATCACCTGCTCAGCAGCAAACAGCAGGCGGACACAGTAAGAGATGAGCTGGTGAGCAAAGTGAAGCATTTAGCACAGGGGTGGGTAATTATCTTTCCTTGGGGGCCACATGAGAGACCCGGATTTTTGTTGGGGACCAAAGGAATTCTGTCATGTCAAACCCTCAAATTTAATCACTAGAATAAATGAAAGAAGACATACTGTGCATTTAGGGCTGGGCGTTCGAATTCAACCAC
>NW_024669393.1:0-521 GCF_008729295.1 Plectropomus leopardus | reverse complement strand
CCTTTCAAATACAAGCAACACACAAAAACAATGTCTCTGGCCATGTATAGGAGAATGTCGGGATTATTTTAAAATTGCGTTTAAGTAGTTTTTATATGACAATATGCAATCATTCTAATGCCTCAGCTTTACCCAAATTCACATTACAAAGCTCACGTATGTCCCCCAGATGTTCAGAACAGAAACTAAAGTATGGCCACACACTAAATCAATCGCTGCCCAACAGCATGAGTTTAGAGACCCGTTCATGGGGGAAAAAGCAGTGAAATCTACCCTTTTTGCATTTTCACAAAGAGAATAGAGGTTTCACAAATCTGCAAGTGTGTTGTCAGTGTGTAATGTTTAGCCTCTCTCAAATAATGCAGTCCATGTTTGGCATGTCTAAGTGGTTTTTGACAGAGACCTGGTCCAATGTGGTCTATATTTGGAAAAAAAAGCAGTGAAATCTTCCTGAATTTTTACAACTTTAGCCTTTCTAGGATAATCTAGTCCAGATTTGACCTAGGTATAGTGGTTTACAA
>NW_024669392.1:0-461 GCF_008729295.1 Plectropomus leopardus | reverse complement strand
GGTCCAGGTGGTTGGAGGGGGTCATGTGTTCTACTGGGGGAGTTCTGAAAAAGATGCAAGCAGTGGAGTTCTGAACCAACGTCAGTTTATGAAGGAGCTTGAAGGGAAGATGTGCGCTTCGAATGATAGTGTGCTGTCAAGGATGACACCCAGGCTCTTGACTTGGGGGTTAAGGAGGAACTACAGAGTTGTCAATGGTGAGTGAAAAGCTATTGGAAAAAAGGCTGCCATTTTTGAATGCTTCGAAGTACAGTCATAATCTTGGGCTCTACTGAAAGCTGGCACTCAGGGGTATTCTCTCTGGTATAAATAAACACCATCAGTATTATTCAATCAGAGTAACAGATGCAAAAACACATTATGATGTATTTTTGTATCTTTGTGCACAAACTTTGTGCACAAAAAACAGTAAAACCATGAGTTGTAGTGGAAAATAAGTATATTTCAATTATAAAACACAA
>NW_024669391.1:0-657 GCF_008729295.1 Plectropomus leopardus | reverse complement strand
TTGATCATTGGTGCTTTGACAAAATCTTTGTGATTTTTGATAAATCACCATGTGGACATAAGGAACAAGTGGGTACAGGCAAAATATAGAACAACAAGAACAGTATGGTAAGTTCAGAAAATGACTGTAATGCAGCCATTAAACGGCATTTTCCACACATTCATTTATTTGTGACAGCCCGCCACAATTAAAGCATCTGTTTCCACTAATTGAGTTTATATTTTTAGAGCTGGACTATTCGTTAGAAGTACTATTGGAATCTATATAATGTTTTGCTATTTATGAGAGTGCAGAGCTACTCTGGGCACAGATGGAGCAGCATCTTGGTCGCAGTGAAAGTGAAACATAACCATTCATTCTGCTGGGTCTAACAGTTTTCTTTCACCTGCTTGTGCAGAAGTTGATCCTCTGATTTAATCAACTCTGACTGGATTGACACATCAATTATTCACATCGCAATTCAAACTGCTCAAAAGAAAAAAACTAAAATCAAACGATGAGTTGCACAAAAAAGGGACCAGCTGCCACACATAGATTCTAATTCTGTGGAAAACAGAATCGTCTTTGGGGTTGGATATTATAAGAAAACTGTGCTGTCTCAGCAGCACAGTTTTCTTATAATATCCAACCCCAAAGACGATTTGTAATCTTATATCA
>NW_024669390.1:0-251 GCF_008729295.1 Plectropomus leopardus | reverse complement strand
TTAGAATTAGAATTTTCACAAAATTTCCTCCTAGTGTTTTTGATAATGTTCTAATAATTCACGCTCTCTCTCCATTTTCTAAGATAATTTTCAGGCAATTTACATATGACCTTTGAATAATGTTGTGCAATTTATATAATAATCAGGACATTTTATGCCAAGTTGCACAGAAAGACATAGAAAACTGATGTCAATCCAGGTTTCAACGGGCTTATTATTATCTTACATGATATAGAATTAATTCCTATGAT
>NW_024669389.1:0-489 GCF_008729295.1 Plectropomus leopardus | reverse complement strand
AAAAAATCTAATTTCTTCATTTTTTAAAGGTCCAATGTGTAGCATTTGCAGAGATGGTGTATAGTATATAACATTAGTTTATAATCCTCTGAAAATAACAATTGTTGTTTTTTGCTACCCTTAGAATGAGCCGTTTATGTCTACATATAAATAGTTTTGGTTGTATGTAGATATAAACAAAGCTATTATATGTAGTATATACTATATGTAGTTCCCAAATGTGCAATCTGCATCCTCACTGCTATATGTCACTATATCCTACACACTAGACCTAAAAATTGGGTGAACTGTCCCTTTACATTTTTGCACACAATCCAGACACAGACAGAAATACATCATCATAATAAACCTGTATGTGCTCATAGGTGGGCAGTTCTTTACATAATAGTGGCCTTATATGTATATCACATATGAATTGCATACTGATGTTGAAAACATACATACATTTGGTAAACATTTATGCTGACAGGTGAGAATCAAATCAAACAC
>NW_024669388.1:0-1436 GCF_008729295.1 Plectropomus leopardus | reverse complement strand
TATTATTTTATTTATTTTTCACAGAGGGAAGGGCGAACACAAACACCCAGCCAACGGCAGCTTTATGGCTCCAATCTGCATCCTGGGAATCACTAATTAAACATATTATAATCTTAACTTAATGCTCAGACAGCTCTGTGATTTCACTGATCTGTTTAAGAGCTCTGTGTGTTTGAGGACGCCTGCACGTCATTCAGAGTGGCATTTTACGTGACAGCAACACTGTGTGACAATAATCTACGTTCAGAAACAAACTGTTCTCTGATTGAATCTGCAGCCTGGACGAGCTGCTCCGGCGGAGAGTTTACAGCCTGACTGGCAGATTCATTAACTAACAGACACGTCCACACTGTCCCTCCATGATGGACACGCGGCAGACTGAGGACGACCTGTATTGGCAGACTGATAAATCCACAGAAATCGTCTTTTTTTCTCTCTCCTGGTGAGTTTCCACACCTCCCTGTCTCCCCCTCCTCCCTCCTCCCCCCTGCTGTGTGTTTTGTTGTTGTCGGCTGAGCTCAGATTCTCCCCCGTGTGCCGGGTGGAGGCTGGGAGCGCCGCCTCACCTTCTCCTCTCAGGTTTCAGGGAGGGAGACGACCGCAGAGGAGCGTGAATAATTCAGCCAGCCGCCAACACCGGGCATCGCCTTTCCACAACACACACACACACACACACACACACACACACACACACACACACACACACACACACACACACACACACACACACACACACACACACACACACACACACAGAGAGGAACACACAGCGTGACCTGATACGCCCCCGCAGCAAACACGCTAAAGGTCAGCAGGTCAGACTGTGAACCTGAACCTGAGACGAGACCACGCCCTGACGCCCTGCACACAGGAAGTCACAATAACAGTGATAAAAAATTTTAAAAAACTCAAAACAGAACATTTCTGGTTTGTTTTTAAAATCTGCTTTTGAAAAGTGACAATTAAAAAGTTGTGAAATGACTATTTTGAGATTTTACTTTTTAAAATGTACCTGAATGAGCAGCTGTTGAGGATGCAGCACTTAACCCTTTTAAACCTCAGCAAATTAGCATGTGAGCATGAGAAGAAGGTAACTTTAAAAAAAAGAGAAATGACCCCAAAGACTGAGAAGAAATTAGTAAAAAGTTGCAAGAAAATTATCTGAAAATAAACAAAAGGAAAAGTTAAATAACTAAATAAATAATAATTCTAAGAAGTGCTAAAAAAATATATAAATAGAATACATGTATTTGTTTTTTTGTAACTTAATTTTAAATATGTAATTTGCGTGTGTGCATGGGAAGAAGTCAATGAGCAGCTGAACAAGAAATGGCCCAGAAATTATTAAATAAATTAAAACTATCTAAAAATAAGCAAAGAAAAGTAAAAAACAAACAAACAAAAAATCACATACAGAAGTATCAAATTAAAATAAA
>NW_024669387.1:0-514 GCF_008729295.1 Plectropomus leopardus | reverse complement strand
TGCAGGGAAACAATTTGATTAGGACCGCAACTAACAATTTCATAATCAATTGATGATAATTGATTATTAAAAACGTTGGCAACGAATAAAAGTATTGATTCGTTGTGTCACTTACTGTGTAGCGGGACTGTTTACATCACATGCAGACAGGAACTGAGGTGGGTGTCAGTACCCGATCTATTCTGCGCATGCGCAGGCAGTCCGCCATCTTGGACAGCTACCTGTGGCAGCCTCACTTGGACAGACAGGTGCGTCAGTACCTGATCTGTGCCTCCCTGTTGTGTTTAAAGTGTTGGCTGCAAAACGAATTGCCCCTCTGGGATAATAAAGATTTCCTTACCTTAACCGTGAATATTAATGTGGGGAGAAATAATGTTTGAAAATCGGTGTCCATGCTAAGAGAAATTGTCTCGGGAAAAAATGAAGCAAAAGCAAAATTTGCATAGAATATAGCTGATTATTGATAGATGAAAACACCTTGTGATTAAAAAGATGTGAGGAGGATGTGCAAGTG
>NW_024669386.1:0-341 GCF_008729295.1 Plectropomus leopardus | reverse complement strand
GTGCTGAATAAAACATATCAGCTGAATTGGACCTCTCCCTCTCCTCCCTGTCTAGCCAGTCTCTCTCCTCTGAGACTGAGTCAGATCCACAGTGCTGGGTTGTCTTTTAAACCTCCATCATTGTCTGTGTCAGTCTTGTATCTTCCTTCTGGGGCAGATTATGTCTCATTGCTCCCTCACTGTTTCCATCTTGGCCTCTCCTGCTGTGATTGGCTGCTCCTTGTCCTTTGCCATAACTAGAGGCTGTTAATGCCAGTTGGTTGGTTCAGAAGTGGAAATCTTTATGCCAGCTAACTGAGTAACCTCTGGCAGTGAGTCAGTGTGTGAATCTGGCAGTGGAT
>NW_024669385.1:0-766 GCF_008729295.1 Plectropomus leopardus | reverse complement strand
TGCATGCGTTTCTTTCATTTAAAGCCAATTCCTCAGCTAACTGTATGGGATGTGGATGGATTTGACCTCCAATTGCCCTTCTTCTCTCTTCCAATGCTCAAAGCTTCTCTTGCCTCTATCTCTGTCCTACTGAGGGAAGAGGTATGGGAGGGAATGCAACAAATTAACTGTATTATTGAAGCCGTAGTGATTGGCAAGGCACATTCCCAACCTTCTGTTTCTTTTCCCCATTTTCACCATTTTAGTACACAGCTAAAATACTCATTCATAGATTATATTTGGGACTTTTATTTTCAAAACCAAACTTTTATCAAAATACTTCTCAATGTTTAAAAGAAAGATGATAAAATTGAGAACTTTTGAGACCAGCTGACATCAGCTCATGCTAGATTTCTTTATGGTCATCTGCTCCAGGCACGCTACTGCACATGCTTACATTATCTTGAATTGCATTGCTACATGTAGCTACAAGCTAACGTCAGGGAAACATGTAATCTCAGTTGGCAAAGGTGTTAATTTCTCCCCAAATTTGGATAACATTCCTGCTAGAACATGACAGGTTATGACAATATTGTTTTAGAAGCTTGTTGATAGAAAGTGCCACTATACTCGGTAACAGTCATTCCCCATCTACGTGCTGACCAATCAGAGCAGACTGGGAATTGTTTCTGAGGGGGCTTGAAGAGCCAGGTGCTAAAATTGAGCTGAAAACAGGTGTTCCAGCACAGACAGTATAAGGAAAATAAAGTGTTTTTTGAGCATTAAA
>NW_024669384.1:0-602 GCF_008729295.1 Plectropomus leopardus | reverse complement strand
TTATGACTGCTGTAGCTACTAGCTGCTTTTTAAATCTCCTGTGGAGGATTTCACACATAACATGTAAAAACGTTGCATCTGTGCCACACGTGATCTTGTTCTGCTTACTGTCCCGTTTACAAAGACCCGTTTCGGTGCTGTTTCTGCCCTCTGTGGTGGATCAAAGCTGAGACAACTCTGTCCCCCCATTCTGCAGTTGTACCTCACATACAGAACGGCGAAGCGGCATAACAGAGCACTGTTCCCGCCTTGAATATGGAGTATAAAAGAGGATCAAAGTTTTTTCTCCTCTTTTTACTTCTACATGAATAAAACACATAAATACCAGTTTGATTGCTGTTCTGTTTGAGGTCTGATTCAACATGTTGCCTCTTTTGCCATTCATAGGAGAATAAAAATAAAACAGGAGAGACTCAAAGTTCACACAACCGTATGGAGATTTCTGGCAACTGGAACAGCCTGGATCACGTGAGTCTTTTGTCTTAATAATGAGTTTCAGGCTTCTGACTGAACTATTAGAAACCTAAGCAAAAGGTCTGAGACACAAGAAAATTAACTGTAAAAAAAGGACGGAAAAAACAGAATAAATTTAAAAACAACAA
>NW_024669383.1:0-641 GCF_008729295.1 Plectropomus leopardus | reverse complement strand
ATAACAAAGTGGGTTTTTTGTGCGTAAATCTGTCTGCACGTTAACCACAGTGGTGTCCTATGAATTAATGACTTAACTTCAAACAAAAAATTAAAACATTATAAACAAAAAGTACACAAAAAGGAGTAGACAAGTAAAACTTAAATATCCCTACCCCTTTTCACTTTTTAAACTCATATATTATTTCAATAAATTACTAAATTTAAATAAAGTTTCAACATATCTATTTTTTGCAAAAATGCCCAATGCCAACATTTATCATAATTTCATATGTTCGTTAACATTTGTTTAATGCACTGGTTCCTGCACTGGGGGTCCCAAAAGCCTCATGGGGTCACGAGGCCTTGTTTTTAAAGAATATAGAGCCTGTATCTCAACATTTCATCCATTTAAAACTAAATTAAAATGTTATTTAACCCTTTTAAGAAGAGAATGGGCAACTCTAAACAAAGGTTTCAATCAAATGAATATTTTGTTATTTTTGGTATTTGAGTCACATACAGATCCAATGATGAATGCTGGGTAACGACTGCACGTCGGCCAATCGTAAGTCTCCATTTGATCACGTGACACGACGGTAAGACTGCGGCGGCACGAGGCGCAAAAATCTGTCAACATGGACAAGCTGAGGACACAGAGGG
>NW_024669382.1:0-202 GCF_008729295.1 Plectropomus leopardus | reverse complement strand
CATGGATGAAAATGACATGTCTCATTATTAATACTGTAAGAGAAACTGTGTGAAGTACACGGATGCAACACCTGAGCTGACCTGACTGAAGTGCTGGTTTTCTCTGCGGTGGACATCAGGTGATTCAAAGTGTCCTCCATGTGGCTTATACTAGTGCTGGTTTCCAGTTTGCTGATGGTCAACTCATACAGCTCACGGTCAA
>NW_024669381.1:0-238 GCF_008729295.1 Plectropomus leopardus | reverse complement strand
TGTTTGTGTGTTCAGGTTGAATCTGGAGTCGATTCAGTCGGAGAGCAACGCTCTGATCAAACAGCTGAAAAACTCTGAGAGGAAAGTTTCCTGTTCGTCTGACGACGTCAAGCAGCAGTTCCTGTCCGCCATCCAGGTACCGCTGCTGTACGCCGCCCCCTGCAGGGCCTCAAGCTTCACTTGTTTACCAGAGCGACGTTCAGCTCCAACAAAACACACCAAAACCTTTATTTCAACA
>NW_024669380.1:0-345 GCF_008729295.1 Plectropomus leopardus | reverse complement strand
TGAAAGCAGACCAGAGTTTCTGTCTGACAATATCTGATAACATGAGGCCTGCATGAGACTGGGGGAGGATCAGAATGTCCTGAGTGTGTGTTTCCTCACTGCTCTTAAGCCCTCAGAGAGGGCGACGCCACACTCTGATTGGCCCAGAGTGGAAATGCACCAAGCTGCTGTCAATACTCACAGAGGAGATACACAGGTGATGTGAATAACACTTCAATCAGCTCAGGGGAATGTGACACTCAGCTAAGATGAATATGGAAAAGGGAAATTATACCAACTACCAAAGAATGAGGGGTTGAGAAGTACATCAATATTCCACCACCACTACACTGTAAGTCTACATGT
>NW_024669379.1:0-721 GCF_008729295.1 Plectropomus leopardus | reverse complement strand
TAGGTGTATATTATGTAGTTTTTGTCATGATTTATTTCTGTACCCTGTGGCTGTAGGAAGTGTGTCCGACCCTCCTGTTCCTACTTCCTCTTCTGGTCCAGTCACTTTCCCACTGGGGAAAATGGAAGGCAATTCTCTTCCTCCTCTGCCAGCCCCAGTAATCTGAGAGAAGACGGTAAACAGTCCACTAATGATGATTGATTTAGATTGACCATAAATTAGACAATCGTGTCTATTCCTCAACAGTTATTGTTGTACTCTAGGTCTACTCCATGAGTCAGTGTCTCTCCCAGAGGAATTGCTGTTCTTAGTTAATATTCCATTATTGAATACAACTTCAATTGTACTTCAACTGGGTGATTTTTTCATGGTACTCAAGAGAGATAGTACAGGTTTGAAATATGCCCATCTTTACTCACAGCACATAAGGCAACAAGCAAAGACGTTGTATTAAACTCCTGTAAAATTCACCTATAAACATCTATCCAAGGCTGACCCGAAGTAAAGTGACTGCTGTTCTTGTTCCCTTTTTAAGTACAAGTGCATGCAATTTATTATTTGAAAGATAAGAATCTAATTTGTGCTTCTGCCTTTGAGTTATATCAGTTTTAATCCCACTTAAACATGTTTTTTTCATGTTTGCCGCCTATATATTTTATTTAAAAGAGATGCTGTAGATGTCTAGAACTGGTAGGTATTAGCTGCGAAAAATGGGGTCAAA
>NW_024669378.1:0-635 GCF_008729295.1 Plectropomus leopardus | reverse complement strand
TCAGATACGTTCAGCTCTCAGGGCTTTCGTATAATTCTATGAAAAAATCAAAATCTAGAATTCCATATCTGCAACCTGTTCTCATTCCCGTGTTGTTAAACAGAGAGTCTTTGCCCTCGGCATCTCATAGTAACGCACAGGGTGCCCTTTTGCATCTCTATGTGACCCAAAGCTGAAACACGTAATAACAAGTGGTTAATGTTGTCAGTTATGGTTAAGATTATGCATCAAAACTACTTGGTAAGGTTTAGAACAAGGATCGTATTTTGGGGTTAAAATAAGTATGTTTGTTATTGCAACATGAGGGATGTCAGTTCACGATGACTATATGTAAATTACATGTTATAATAATGTTGACTATTGGTTTCACATGAGACACAAATTGTGGTCTCCTGGTGTACCTCTGGTAGACACCGGCAGTGACACAGAGGGGGAGAGATCTGCACTGTGGGGCTCTCAGAAAATATTATCTTCTCTCTTCTACTTAGAGGTGGTAAATTAACAGCTCACAGCAAGTTAATATGACACAGTCTCTGTTTTTTTCCGATCCATCCATCCATTCCTATGCTTATCAGGGGCTGAGTAGTGGGCACTTTTGTTAGATATGTAATGTTTTGAAAATGCTGTCGCACACT
>NW_024669377.1:0-1674 GCF_008729295.1 Plectropomus leopardus | reverse complement strand
GTAACAAAAACAACAAGTCTTATTTGTAGCTGATTAAACACTAAAGACATATTTCTGCATATATACAGTGGGTACAGAAAGTATTCAGACCCCCTTAAATTTTTCACTGTTATATTGCAGCCATTTGCTAAAATCATTTAGCACCCCATATTGACAGAAAAACACAGAATTGTTGACATTTTTGAAGATTTATTAAAAAAGAAAAACTGAAATATCACATGGTCATAAGTATTCAGAGCCTTTGCTCAGTATTTAGAAGCACACTTTAGAGCTAATACAGCCATGAGTCTTTTTGGGAATGATGCAACAAGTTTTTCACACCTGGATTTGGGGACCCTCTGCCATTCCTCCTTGCAGATCCTCTCCAGTTCTGTCAGGTTGGATGGTGAACGTTGGTGGACAGCCATTTTCAGGTCTCTCCAGAGATGCTCAGTTGGGTTTAAGTCAGGGCTCTGGCTGGGCCATTCAAGAACAGTCACGGAGTTGTTGTGATGCCACTCCTTCGTTATTTTAGCTGTGTGCTTAGGGTCATTGTCTTGTTGGAAGGTGAACCTTCGGCCCAGTCTGAGGTCCTGAGCACTCTGGAGAAGGTTTTTGTCCAGGATATCCCTGTACTTGGCCGCATTCATCTTTCCTTCGATTGCAACCAGTCGTCCCGTCCCTGCAGCTGAAAAACACCCCCACAGCATGATGCTGCCACCACCATGCTTCGCTGTGGGGACTGTGTTGGACAGGTGATGAGCAGTGCCTGGTGTTCTCCACACATAATTAAGGAATTAAGGCCAAAAAGTTCTACCTTGGTCTCATCAGACCAGAGAATCTTATTTCTCACCATCTTGGAGTCTTTCAGGTGTTTTTTAGCAAACTCCATGCGGGCTTTCATGTGTCTTGCACTGAGTAGAGGCTTCAGTCGGGCCACTCTGCCATAAATCCCTGACTGGTGGAGGGCTGCAGTGATGGTTGACTTTCTACAACTTTCTCCCAACTCCCAACTGCATCTCTGGAGCTCAGCCACAGTGATCTTTGGGTTCTTCTTTACCTCTCTCACCAAGGCTCTTCTCCCCCGATTGCTCAGTTTGGCCGGACGGCCAGCTCTAGGAAGGGTTCTGGTCGTCCCAAACGTCTTCCATTTAAGGATTATGGAGGCCATTGTGCTCTTAGGAACCTTAAATGCAGCAGAAATTTTTTTGTAACCTTGGCCAGATCTGTGCCTCGCCACACTTCTGTCTCTGAGCTCTTCAGGCAGGTCCTTTGACCTCATGATTCTCATTTGCTCTGACATGCACTGTGAGCTGTGAGCTCTTATATAGACAGGTGTGTGGCTTTCCTAATCAAGTCCAAACAGTATAATAAAACACAGCTGGACTCCAATGAAGGTGTAGAACCATCTCAAGGATGATCAGAGGAAACGGACAGCACCTGAGTTAAATATGAGTGTCACAGCAAAGGCTCTGAACACTTATGACCATGTGATATTTCAGCGTTTCTTTTTTAATAAATCTGCAAAAATGTCAACAATTCTGTGTTTTTCTGTCAATATGGAGTGCTGTGTGTACATTAATGAGGAAAAAAATGAACTTAAATGATTTTAGCAAATGGCTGCAATATAACAAAGAGTGAAAAATTTAGGGGGTCTGAATACTTTCTGTACCCACTGTATTTCCTTAAATCTTA
>NW_024669376.1:0-354 GCF_008729295.1 Plectropomus leopardus | reverse complement strand
TTTTTATAAGTCACTGGTTTACATTTTATAAGGCTCTAAAAGTTAGAGCAAGCGTGTGTGTCCTCGGCTTCTCAGTCTGATCTACCTCTTGTCCAAATATGGTCACTTCTGGCTCAAAATAAAAAAAGCTGGTGATAGAAAAAATGCAGAACGTTTGGCTTCAAAACAGGCGACCATAAACTATTGGGGGACATCACTACATGACACGACATCACATCACGCTATTTCCATTATTTTTACAGTCTATGTAATTTAGTTGTGGGAAACTAGTTAGTTAGTGTAGCTTCACCCATTTTTATCAGTGGCATCGTGGACTTTACTGATTAGGGGAGCCTTGTATATTTCATTGATCCC
>NW_024669375.1:0-659 GCF_008729295.1 Plectropomus leopardus | reverse complement strand
AGTGATCAATACTGGGAAAAGATAAAAAGAATATTGCAAAAGTTTAAAAATATAAAAAAAATAAAAAAAAAAAAACGATGAGCATTGGTACTGCTTTCCCAAGAAGAACTGGGTTTTTTGGGGTTTTTTTGCACAGCATGCTTTATCAGGTCAACATATCCTTAGACGACAGTTCATATGATATCTCACAGAAAGTTATCTATACTGCTCATAGGATTTCTTATGAATTAACATCCCTGCTGGTTCCGTCACATTACGTACTGAATGTAACGTGACAAGATGTTTGTGAATGTGTATGTTTGGTTTTATAACGGATAAGAAAGCTGCTCTCCTGGCTCAAAGTCCTGTTCATTACTTTGTATTTAAAGCAGGAAAGGTGAGAGAAAACAGGCTGGTCAGGTAAAGGTGCATCAAATAGAAGTCCACCTCTGTGTTTTGGTCCAATTTGACACCTGATGCAAACTGCATGAACCGTCCACGAGACATTTTCAAGTGGACCCCTGCACAGATCGACGTACGTACCCAGATACGGTTTTTACATGAATCAACCAAACTGGACTTTGTGATCAAGGAAGCCCACATCCGGGTCCACGTCCTGGTTCTGAAAGCCTCCCAAGAATACACAAGGAAACTTAAACACATATTGCAGCTTCTTTTAT
>NW_024669374.1:0-483 GCF_008729295.1 Plectropomus leopardus | reverse complement strand
TTGTTGTTGTTTTTTTTACTTGCAAGCTTTTTGTGTGATTGAGTTATTATTTTCAAGTAATTTTTTTTCTACATTTTTATTTTTTTCTTGTTAATTTTTGGGTTATTTCTTAAGTTGCATGTTGGCTTCTTCCCTTCTTTTTTTTTTTTTTTAAAGAAATCAAGCCAGCTTGTCCAGGTTTCAAAAGGTTAACAGACACCCCAACAAACCTGTAAGACTAATTAGTGTAACACCCAGGATATGCTCCCTCACTCCCCCCCTCACATGTGAACATTTCCAGCCAGTGTTTCCTTGCGAGTTGCAGCCACCGCTGCCAGAAACCGAACCCGCTTCTCTGCGGTTGACGCAAGAAGGTTTAGCCTCCCTGCTACTCGAGTGCCCTGCAGCAGGTGGTGTTTGCTTTGGTGTGTGCACTTGATGACTCTGTGGTTGGACTGAGCCCAGTCCAACTGATATCTACTGTGGTTCTCGGAAATGATGGAC
>NW_024669373.1:0-424 GCF_008729295.1 Plectropomus leopardus | reverse complement strand
ATTTTATGATGATAAGACTCTTGGTTTTATCTCACAAAATTTAAATCTATGTTTGAGATAGCCAAACCTCACATAGAGAAATAAAATGTTACTTTTATTTATCTGCAATTTTTCTTAAATTACTCACACTTACTTACTCATGAACCATGAAATGGATTTAATCTACATACTAACTGACTTTTTGTCATGTGTCCAATTTGAACACACTACATGTTCCAAACATGGAACTAGTATGTAGTACAGAACACATCTACTGTGTACAGAACAGCAAAAGCTTTTAGAAGCTGCATATACGTTGACTTGTTCCTGTGTGACAGAGCTGCAGACGTTAACCTATATGAAAATTATAATCAGAAATTATTAAACAACATGACTACTAAAAACTATTGAAAACTGAAAACTATTTGTGCTCTACATGAGCACC
>NW_024669372.1:0-532 GCF_008729295.1 Plectropomus leopardus | reverse complement strand
GATTAAGAAGCAAGATTAAGAGCAAAATAAGCAAGAAAACAGTAAAAGGTTTACAAAAAAATGATCAAAAACAAGAGGAGATGAGCAAATTAACAAAACAATGTCCCAAATATAAGCAAGAAAATGGTAAAAAGTTTACACGAAAACTATCCAAAAATATAAACCTAGAGCATAAAATGCCCACTTCAAAGCAGCAACATGTGAATTTAGGATTAAAACTTGTTGATTTGGCACGCACTGAGAAATGTATCACTTCAACTGATTACATTTAACTTTGAACACTTTTTATATATAGCTACTTTACCAGCTATGGCTTATTCTAAACACTGGAAATAAACTTTTGCTAATGTATTGAATGCATATGCTGAACATTTAATCTGCAGAGTAACCTGCTGCTAGGGGTTGTAGCCCTGCAAAAAAGCCTTCAGCTTCGAGATGAGCGGAGGATAAGAGGATCAAGAGTAATGTCTCACTAAATCATCACTCGCTGTATGACCCTTTATAAGAAACTGCTGTAGCGTCTGGTTCATGG
>NW_024669371.1:0-358 GCF_008729295.1 Plectropomus leopardus | reverse complement strand
CCACAATCCTGGTGCAAGAGGGACCTCCAGTGGTCGAGTCGATCATAGAAAGTTAAACTGTCAGAAATACATGTCCGGCGTGATGTAGAGCACAAACACTGTTCTGACTGAGTTCTCTAGAAGTCAAACACGGATGCATAACTACCTCAGCTGCCTTGACTTTTAAAGGAATAGTGTAAATTTAAATGGTTTTCCAGATGGTTTGACCCTTTAAGACCTGGCTTGACATCTTTCAAAAACATAGGTGAAGGGCAATAAGCAGTTAAAGAAAAAATTAGCACAAAAAAAGTAAAAAGTGCAAAAAACAATGAAAATTAGACAGAAAAAACAACCAAAAACATACAGAGATTAAAATGAA
>NW_024669370.1:0-708 GCF_008729295.1 Plectropomus leopardus | reverse complement strand
GCCCGTCAGGTCTCCAAGGTGAGCGGAAGTGGGGATTTCGGTAATGCCTCCTCTGCTGCCGTGGCCTAAAAACACACGTCTGATGTTCTGCATGAGAGACAAATCCCATTTGTGTCCCCGGCAGTGGGCCCGGATCCTCCCGGCTTACAGTCAACAGTGACACCCGTCCAATAATCACCTTAGCTCCGGCTGAGCGAGCACGGTCACGGCCGGGCCTGCGCGAGCCCCGGCGGACCGGAGGATGAATAAATCTTCGCTGATGAGGTTAAAGAGATTATCCAGCCAGGGACATATTTCATTTAAGCGCCTCCTGCAAAGTCTGACCAAATGTCACTCAGTGAGGGGACGGGGGACGGTTTGTTGTCCTGAGACAACTGGGGCTGTGGTGTCCAACGCTAAAGTCCAGAGCTCTGAAGGACTACGTGCTACAGGACCATGAAACCTCTGAGGGTCTTTATGGTCCAGATCAGTGATACTCAACTTAAGGCCCGCGGGATAAATCTGGCCCCTGATAGGGCCCCTGGTGGCCCCGCATTTATTTTCTAATTTACACTAAAAATAAAGTGTTTGACACTCTGAATAGTTTTTGTCCTTTTAGTCTCCATAAGGTGTCAGAGACATAAAACTGCATCAACATAGAGCCAGAGGAGGATCCCCCACACCCCCACCGAGGACACAGCTGAGACACTGATGTCCTAAAATCACAGA
>NW_024669369.1:0-490 GCF_008729295.1 Plectropomus leopardus | reverse complement strand
CTCGTTTAATGAGGTTTGATTGGAGGCAACAAACCACAGAATAGTCTAGTGGAATGTTATTTATAACGCTGATATCACTGCAGTGGAAAGACCTTACACATAACTCCCGAATTTGGGTATTTTTGTGTTTAACTTGAAATGGATATTTATAGTTAATTATGGTTCCATTTAAAACCCAGGGTGACATTTGAGGAACTGTATGACCTTCAGTCTGAATTCAAGCCAGTTTTTCTTGGATTTTTCTGAAAAGTTGAAAGACTGTGACAGGTTTCCATCTAAATGCAACAGAAGGGAAGTTTGTCAATATTGACGAATGACAAAAATTTGGGTAAATAATCATACATTTAATATTAATCATATATGTTTTCCTAGGTTTTTTTTTAAAGGTGCAAAGAAAATAAATTTCAAGAGATAGATAGCGGTAGATCTCCCTAAGTTGGAGGACATAAGTAGCTGGGGACCCCCAGAGATTGTCCCAAAAAAAAAAAAA
>NW_024669368.1:0-623 GCF_008729295.1 Plectropomus leopardus | reverse complement strand
G
The DNA here is from genome assembly GCF_008729295.1 of Plectropomus leopardus. Taxonomy (NCBI): domain Eukaryota; kingdom Metazoa; phylum Chordata; class Actinopteri; order Perciformes; family Serranidae; genus Plectropomus; species Plectropomus leopardus. Next base: position 622 of record NW_024669368.1, on the reverse strand, counting down.
AACGGCTCTTTGAAAGAAGAAGAGGATGAGGATGAGGATGAGGATGAGGATGTGGAGGTTGAACGCCCCCCTTTGGTGGATGTAAAAATGATAGATTTTGCCCATGCCACCTGCAGCAATTACCAGGGGAACAGTTTGGTATACGAGGGCACTGATAGCAGCTACGTCTCTGGACTCCAGAACCTGATAACCATCATCTCTGAGCTGGAGAACCACAGCACAGACTGAAGACTGACATGACACGCACACGGTCAGACACAGATGCACATGACACAGAGGAGGGAGATTGGACTACAGAAGAGGAATGAAATTTCTCCTTTCATCTTCAAAATTAGACCTCACTGTAATCAGCAATTCATTTGACCCACTTCCTGTTCTTGCTGTTGGTGCTTCTCAAAGTTCCTGGTTTATGAGTCTGTAGAATATGAAAGAGACCTGTGCGTAAAATATATGAGCCATCTGTGCGACTGATGCAGTCATTTACCCATCATTCTGTTAAAAGGATAGGCAGTTTAAAGTCTGAGACAATAGAATTTTTTTCCTTATGATAACTTCCAATGAAGGCATCAGCATTTTGCGCGCGCACACACACACACACACACACACACACACACACGCACAC
>NW_024669367.1:0-222 GCF_008729295.1 Plectropomus leopardus | reverse complement strand
TTTTTGCTTCTGAGTGAGTTTAAAATTGCAGATATATCCTTCAAACAAATATTATAAACCCATCTGTGTTCATCTATCTGAAATCACTTTTTTGTTTTTCTAAAATTAATAATGTTTCTTCAGGGATTGCAGTTTGTGACAGTCAAGGCTCCATGTCCCAAGAGCTTGATGGACATTCACAAAGTAGAGGGGCTTATTGGTAAATGGTAAATAGACTGTACT
>NW_024669366.1:0-4721 GCF_008729295.1 Plectropomus leopardus | reverse complement strand
AATAAAATAAAATAAAATATACAGCACATAGGTGCCATAACTTGCAAAATAAATTACAAAAAACAAATAAAAGAAATATAACTATAAAGTAAAACTCAAACAACAAAAATCGAAACTGAACAGTCTGTTCAAGGCCACTGGTGCATAAAAACAGAACGCTGCTTCTCCTTTTTTGAATTAATTTTCGGTAAACTGAGCAGGCATAATAGCAGAAAAATAGTCTTAACTTTTTATTTTTAAAAACGTTTTTAAAATCTTAACGCCTCAAAGCATCTTTATTTTATTTATGTGTTTCCCAGTAAATATACACAAAAACATTCAAATATTCCATACTTTTTGTACCCAAAAACAGATTGGCGATTGGCGGTGAAGATGAGACGTACCATACAGAGGAACGGCAGAAAGCTGGACGAGCTGCAGGACATCAAACGCCTCGAGGTGAACGTCCTTCCAAAGTCCCATCGAGGGAAACGACGGCCCCCAGTCCCAACTGAACGAGCTCTGCTCCTTCACAAACACAGCGAATTTATTCCAGATTACTGCTCAAACGTGAGCGCTCCTGAACATCTCACGCTTTGTAATTACTGTGACAACCTTTTTTTTCACGTCCGCTTTGACTTTTTCATTTTTTTGTTTTTTATTGTTGCTGTTTTTGTTGTTGCTGTTTTGTTTTGCCTTCTCATTTTATAATACACCAAATCTGCTGCTGAGACTTTTTCATTTAAATGTACGAACTGAAAGCCCAAAAAAACACAGTTAAAAAGATGTGACGCTTTGCTGTGCACGTTCAGTTCATTTATTAGAATACCAACATAAAATGAGGGAAAAACGGTGCTGGTTGCAGTGAGATGACGGTCAGGATTTCCAGCAGGTGTAAGAATAACATTTTAACGCTTTAAACAACATTTTAAAGGAAATTCTGCACAAAGAAAATCAGCAAGAGAAAAAAAGTTAAAGGCCCCAAAGTTAAAGGCGGATGTCCAAAAATATTTTTTGTTTTTTGTTAATTTGACTTGTCTTTCTTTCTCTTTTTTGCATATTTTTTAGGGGTCGACAGATTATCGGCCTGGCTGATTACTGCGGCTGATATTTGGCTTTTGCCGATTATCTGTATCTGCGTCTTATTTAAATGATCGCTGATAAAAAAAGAACGTGTCAGCATGGGAGGAATTTGATGTTTTTCATTTTTGAAATAAAAATTTCACTTAACTTTATAAAAAAAGTTGCTGGACTTTTGTGTTGGAGTTTGTTAGATTACAAATTATAAATATTGTAAATAAGATTTTTATTTTTATTGTAAATGCATATCGGTTCCAAATATTGGTTACTGGTCTCATTAACTATTAATAATTTGTATCAGCCCTGAAAAAACAATATTGGTCGACCCCTAATATTTTTTAAGGTAATTTTCTTCAAATTTACTAATTTCTGGCTTATTTTTTTTGTAAATTTCTCATAAAGGCGCTTGTCGCCCTCTTCTCATGTTTTTGAGAGAAATCAAGCTAGTTTGCTCAGTTTTCAATGGGTTAATTATGCATCGACATCTTACTCACAGATACAGATTTTACAACAAATAAATAATAAAACTCTCCTCGGTATTTAGCCACCGTCCTTTGGTCTAAGAAATGTTTTCAAGAATATATTAATATTCTTGATAAACTTACTTTTCTGATGAAATTGACGTGACATTCTCCCTTCTGGACGTCTGGAGGACATTCAGGAGGAACTCTGTAGGCAGAGTGAGCTTTTCTTCGCTCAGACGCGTAAAGAAGAGGAGACACGAGGCTGACTTTGAGCACATTAACCCCGTCCTTCAGCAGGTCTCTGACCGGGAAGTCCTGCACACCAAAAACAAGACAGCAAAGACATGAAGACACTGCGCAGAGTGCATCGCAGACTGCTTATTTTCCAGTGAACGTACGTAACGACGGAACATGTTGTCCGTCTTCCCCACGAGGACGCAGTTGAGCCAAATCGATGCCACGGTGTCGACGCCGTCAAAGACGAGCAGAACCTCCTGTTTGGTCCTGTTGGTGAACACACGCAGACAATTAAACTGCCGACACGCACGTCCAACACTCCCACATCCACATTTCCAGTGCACAGACATGTCCGACAGCCTGCTCCAGCGTGCGACATGTCCAACAGCCCGATCCAGCGCGGATATGTCCAACAGCCCGCTCTAACGTCCGGACATGTCTCACTGCCAGCTCCAGCGCACGGACATGTCCAACAGCCCACTACAGCGTGCAACATGTCCGACGGCCCGGTCTAGCGTGGAGGTGTCCAACAGCCCGCTGAAGCGCAGACATGTCCGACAGCCTGATCCAGGGCAGATATATCCAACAGCCCGCTCTAACGTCCGGACATGTCCGACTACCTGTTCCAGCGTGTGGACATGTCCAACAGCCTGCTCCAGCACAGATGTGTCTGACAACCTGCTCCTGTGCCGGTATGTCCAACAGACTGCTCTAGTAGCGGACATATCCAACAGCCCGATCCAGCGCGCGACATGTCCAACAGCCCGCTCCAGCATGGACATGTCCAACAGCCCACTTCAGCGTGTGGACATGTCCAACAGCCTAGTGTGGACATGTGTCTCTAAAGGTTAAAGGGGCCCTTCATGCCTCTGCAATGATGCACTTTGCATTTTTTTAATTATGCTGCTTATAACTTTATCATGACTTTTATCTACGTATTTATGAACTTTATTTACTGAGTTTTACTCTGCTATTTATTACTGACTTGCACTGTTTTTGTCTTTTAATGGGAAACAGAATTTTATTTTCATTTATGCATGGAAGTGCATTATCAAAGTGACACATGGAGGAAATCTGAATCTCATTTCAGAAACTAAAATCATCACACTGACCTGAGCTGGTTAGAGTCGGTGAACGTGGCCGTGTACGTCCAGTTATCGAAGGCGATCCAGCGATAAAACACATCGTTGAACCTGAAGTATGGATCCTGAGAGAAAAGATAAAAAGAGATTTTTACATTTCATTTCATTTCTCTCCTAGTTTATGGCTGTTTAACATTTGTGGGGTTTTTGTGACACCTGCTGAACGTGTGCTGACATTTTAATGCCAAAAATGAGGCCAAAGACAGAATTTAGGACTAATACTGAGGCCTATAGTTTTCCACAACACTCCAAAATAAAAAAAATACTCTTAAAAATGTATGATTTTTCTTCTTTAAAGTGAGCTGAAGGGGCAACACCGAGTCCTTTTTGGGCCTAAAAGTAATCCAATTTAAATATCTGGTCCAAATATTACTGGGATCAGTACTGGATTTTTGTTTTTTTACGATTACAATTACATTTATTTAATAAATTAATTACTGTAAGATATGTTTAACTAGTTACTCCCCAACACTGACTGAAGCAGAGAGAAATATTAAGCTTTGAAGAAAAGGTCAGAAACAGTCTTTGACAAAAGGGCAAAAACTAATTCAGTGTTTTATTTTTTCTGTGTTGCTGTCTGTAATTATAGACATACTGTATCTGCACCCGTCAGTCTTGCCAGACTTGCCAGTTTGCCGCCACAAAGCATCACTATTTAAAGAAGCCCGAGGCTGTATTAAGTAATTTAACCCTCGACAGTTATAGATGTATGAGGTTACTGTCTTCAGGTGGAGCCGTTTTTAATGAGTATTTTATGATCGTCAAACCTGTCATCTAACTAACTATCTATCTATCTGTCTGTCTGTCCATTTACCTAAACTTTTTTACTGATAGTTACTCATTATTACTTAACCCGTACTCTAACCCTGAATTCAGACACTTTTAACTTCAAACTTTGTTTGATTTCTTAAAACAAACAAAAACACATTATGAGGAACTTGGTGAGAAATGTCCCCCAAACTGCAATGCAATAAAATAAAAAATAATAATAAAAAATAAAAGGTGAAAGGAAATGATTAAAAATAGCTGAGGGGGATTTGTAGATACTATAAAAAAGAGGAATTTCTTTTATTATAAGTATCTTAATTATTTATCTATAATTATGATACAGAAAAAAACAAATGAAAAATAATAAATAATGATGAACATATTTGGTAAAGAAATCTGCTGCGGATTTGTAAAATATTTTCAATGCAGTACTTTCACTTTGGACACAGTATTTTGGTCTTGAGCCTGTTTAAAGGCTTCTTGTACTCGCAGAAAAGGTAAATACAAACATGAAGAGGCGGTTAATAACGTGAAGTCCGGAGGTACCTGGATGTCTCCTCGTCTCTGCAGAGCTGAGTGGACACATCCGGGGACCTCCGCGGACACGGACACTGAGCCGTTGGCGTTTCTGAGGCTCCATTTTCCGCTCAGACTCACAGAAACCGAACAAAACCCCGACAAAACCCCCAAAATCAAACACAGCGCAGCCGCAACGACGCAGCTGCAGCTCCCGCACACACTCATGGCGCCGACTCTGCTGTTAACGTCATTTTAGGTCAGAAAGACTCTTTCAAAGACTCTTTACTGTCCTCTTTGGGTTTTATTTCCTCAGCAGACCACTTCCTTGTCTGCTCGTCATGTGACCGTCCTCGCGCCGGTCAGCTGGTCTCGTTCACTGAACGTCACGATATTTTCGGATGTTTAAAAAAAAAAAAAGCTTTGATGTGAATCATGGAGCACACTTATTAAAAAGTATTAATTTCCTTTATTTGTATATTTTAGGAAAGTTGGTTACATCACAGGTCTTACATAAGATGATGATGATAATAAT
>NW_024669365.1:0-371 GCF_008729295.1 Plectropomus leopardus | reverse complement strand
AATGTTCATTGTAGCAAATGTTTCTGTAAAATTACAGTATAGGATTCCGATAATTGTAATTGCCAGCATCCTGCTGTAATTTACAAGTATATTACCATTTATTTATTCATCACAGTATTCTACAACACAATGGGACGTTTAAAGTGTTATATTGTAGCTAACTTTCCATTATACTGTATTTTTACAATATTGCTATACATTAATGGTTTGTAACTGTAAGTTTCAATGGTCAACTGACACCTGACTTGTAAATGGATGTAGATTAGCCCTTGAGTACTTGATACTTGAGAAATTTAATTCAATTCAATTTGACTAACTGCACCAAAAGGAAAAAAAGGTCTGACCACCAAAAGGAAAATTCCTATCAGGCA
>NW_024669364.1:0-262 GCF_008729295.1 Plectropomus leopardus | reverse complement strand
CCTTAGAAGCCCTGAAAGGCCACAAGTCATGTAACTAAATCATATTTGATATTCTTCATGATTAGTTTTGAGAATGGCACAAAACAATTAAAATGCGCTAAGTGTTAACAGCTATGGATCCAGGTAAGGTATCAAAAAATGTTAATACTTTCCACACTTTCAGCATGTTATCTGTAAATTTGTCATTCATTTTAAGTATTAGGATCTAAAGAGACCCCCTATATGTAACTACAGCCTGTTTAAGTCATTTTGCTGTACAGGG
>NW_024669363.1:0-393 GCF_008729295.1 Plectropomus leopardus | reverse complement strand
GACCACACAGCTGACCTGAGGGTTTATTGATTAGTGTGGAAGCAAAGAACTAATAAGTCCACAGCCCTGAATCATGGAAGGGTTTGTTTTGGGAAAAAGTCATCAGTCACACTAATTTAATATCTGCTGCATGCACTGACGCCCTATGCTAAAAAAAACATAAACAAGTATATTTTAATTAAAGTTAAATGTGTACTATGTGATAATCAAAGAGAGAAGCTGAAGTTGCTTGAGCACTAAAATTACACGCACATGCACAATTTACACATTTGCATTACACAAACATGCATTTACTTATGCAAAAATCCTCAAAATCAACTCAAATCTTTAAACTAAAATGCATATAGGTTTCCTGTGCACTGGTGTTTGTTTAACATCATTTCAGAGCTGAGC
>NW_024669362.1:0-637 GCF_008729295.1 Plectropomus leopardus | reverse complement strand
TTTTAGGAAGATTTTAAAACTGATTAGAATTTGGTGGTCCAATTTTAGCATCATAATGTTCTGCAGAAACATTTCTCTGGCCAATACTTAACGTCATATCTCAGGACCAGAAGGTGAGATATTAGGTCAGATCCTGAACTGTTGACACTAATGTTGAAACTGTGCTGACTGTAGAGATCGTCTGTGCTGTCGGGCTAGTGTGTGTTTTCACAGACATGGATGTAAACTGTAACTGCAACTCGACTGACGCGTGAGGCGATAATTCGGGTTTATTCTGTGTCGTCCAATAGGAGGCCAAGCTGCGGGAGCTGCTGGATGTGGGAAATCTGGTTGGCCGGCTGGAGAACCGCATGGTTACTGTGGTTACGGCCTCAGACCTCGTGAACGTCAACCAGCTCAACTTCATCGCTTCACAGGAGGAGGAAGCTAAGGTACCAAACACACTCACAGCGACAATGTCATGGTGGTGATGGTGATGGTGATGGTGATGGTGATGGTGATGGTGGTGATGGTGATGGTGATGATGGTGATGATGGTGATGATGGTGATGGTTATGGTGGTGATGATGGTGATGATGGTAGTGATGATGATGGTGGTGATGATGGTGATGATGATGATGGTGATGATGGTGATGATG
>NW_024669361.1:0-434 GCF_008729295.1 Plectropomus leopardus | reverse complement strand
TCAGCATGTGTCTTTGACATCACGGGTACAGTTCCCGCTCAAAACACACCTGTGTGGCTCACAGCGACTGCTCGCCGGAGATCTGCTCACACTCGAGCTCCGAACTGAAGCTATGACAGAACGACTGCTTCATGTCAGATTTAAACACCCTCATGTGCCCTTACAGGTGTGCTTTTTTATGTCATTAAACATGGGCTAGAAATTATTTTAGATGTGGAGCGACCTGTAGCTCACAGGGGCCCCACACTGGTGCTGTGTATGTGCCGCGGCAGCCGCAGGTTCGATTCCAGCCTGCAGAACCTTTTGTGTCCTGAGATCTGTTGGCTCCCTGACGAAGGCTACCGAAACATGTAGGAGTGTTTTAAGGTTCATCATGACCATGATGTAGAAATAAAGGAATTTTAACATTTCAAGAGAGTGCCTTTGGCATTTTG
>NW_024669360.1:0-755 GCF_008729295.1 Plectropomus leopardus | reverse complement strand
GGAAAATACATTTTGGGTATAATTCAGCTACCCAGCAGTTAGCTTAGCTTATCATTAAGAGTGGAAGCAAGGAGAGACAGCTAAGCTGTTGGTAGCCTGACTGTTCCCAGCCATAAAACAGTCTAACACATCACCCCCACTAATGACTGATGAGACTTAAAAATGGATAATTGAAAGGTTTCCAGTATACAGTATATTTAATCTTAAAGGGGAACACCACCTAAATGAAGAATTTGAATACTTACATGGCCTGGGAAAACGCAATTAATACTTATGAACATGAGCTAATCTCTCTCAAAGCCAGAAACCAGAGAAGTAAGTCTCAAATGTGTGACGTCATCAAGTATAAAGTCTTTTTAATACCCAAATGAGCTTTATTGTATTCTAGAAAAACAGAACATGTACCCATATACTCAGATCATTTCCCTGGGTGCTCTTATTTTCATCTATAACATCTTTCCCCATCAAATATGAGTTTTGGCACTCTAGTTTTTGGATTTGGGAAATAGTTGTTTATGTTTACTAATATATTTTACTGTCATAGACCATAGGAATAACATGCGTGAATTTGGATATAGTTCCCCTCTAATTTTTTTTATTTTAATTTAAATTTGTATTATATTTTTTACTATTTTATATGCATCTCAGCTCCTTAGGATAATAATTTAAATCTTTTTAAACAGCAATAAAAAAAAAGGTCTGCATGTTGTAGCTTTCGGTAGTGCAAGTTGGTGGCACAATCACAAGTGACGTTT
>NW_024669359.1:0-282 GCF_008729295.1 Plectropomus leopardus | reverse complement strand
ATGATTGTGGCAGATGAACACATTGACACTGTAATAAAGGGTGGTATAGATAATTTTCACAGTCTATTTTGGCCGAAACACTGCGCACATCATGTGAAAAAATAAATAACTTGGTAACTCTGTTGCTCTAAATAATAAAAAAAACAGGTTCTTCAAGTCTTGGTTTTAAAAAGAGAGAACCCCAGATTGAGCAGGTGTATGATCGTGTTTTTGTATTTAATTAAAAAAAAAAACAGTGTAAGAATATTACCTAAAAACGGCAAGACAACTTGAAGAATGTGA
>NW_024669358.1:0-661 GCF_008729295.1 Plectropomus leopardus | reverse complement strand
ACTGAGTACACGTCCAAATAACTTCATGCCCACTATCAGCCGGTAGCTGCTACTTATAGGACTAGTCACTACAAGTGCTTTATGGCTCCTGCAGTTCTGCCAGGAACTTCTCACATGTTGTGTCGCCTCTGTTTGCAAGGTTCTGCAGAATTCTTTTGCTCTTGGCACAAAAGGGGGATCGGTGCGATATCTTTACCGCCCTCATGTGATACTCTTTTGACTCATGGGGCCTCTTATGAATAAAGAACAGATGTTTTGCGTAGCAGCTGTAAAGCTGCTGTTTGTCTTCAAGTTCCAGATCACTTTCTAGCAGCTCTTGGTAAATCTGATCAGCTTTAGCCTGGTTCTCATTTGACTTTGCGTAAATATTTGCAAGGCCTATATTCTTCATAAGTGAAGAATGAGGGTAAAGAGAAATCACCTCCTCATGGAGACTGATTGCTCTGTCTATCATGCTTTGCTTTGATGAGTGGTTGCTGCAGATCCTCCATTTGTAGAGGAGTGCAACACATTTCTTCAAATAAGGTACATCTGGATGGCTTTTCAGAGCCTCCTCTGCCAAATTGATGGCCTCATCACCTGATACATGGCTTTCATAAACCCTCAGTAACCCGTTCAGACCACTGTAGCTGCTGACAGGATTTCTCAGAATCTGCTCGGC
>NW_024669357.1:0-602 GCF_008729295.1 Plectropomus leopardus | reverse complement strand
TGCATCACACGAATATCTGGCGCTTCCACTGATGCAATGACGTTCAGCTAATTCCAGCATAGTCAACACATTCTCACTACTAACTCATCGCATTGTGACGTTTGGTCAGGTGAACTTCCAAGTCAACCTATGACGTCAAGCTATAATGTGCCGGGATGCCGCTGCAGAAGTGCACGTGGTGGGATGACATCATGGTGGGATGACACAGCGCTGACTGTCGTGATGGCTGGAATTAGGCACCAAAATCACAGATGGTTATGTTTAGGCAAAAATGGCATATGATAAAGGGTAGAAAACGTGCACACACATGGGACACAAATGCCATGCACACACACACACATCCACACGGGACTCAAACTCTAGATTCCCACAAGAAAGTTGATTGTTTTATGGCACATCCACCAACATGCCCAATAGGCGCGCTCACGCTCCTCAATATTATGTTGCCACGAAACCTGTTCTTCGGAGACTGAGGACTTTGGAGTGAGAGTAGGTTGGCATAGCGTCTGAAATCCCATACGGTTATTCCCTATATAGTTCACTATTTAATACACTCTACATAGAGGATAGCGAGTCAGCGAGTGGTTTCAAACACAGCTAAA
>NW_024669356.1:0-636 GCF_008729295.1 Plectropomus leopardus | reverse complement strand
AAGTCGAGTCCTGGCGTCAGTCAGCAAAAGAATCAACACAACTCACAGCTAATCCACTTTAAAATCTGACAAGTTTATTTTACTTTAGAAATCTAGGAAACCGACTGCCTCGAAAAATGTAATTAAAATGTTTTCCAAAATTTCTGTTAACTTTTTGTTAAGTGTATTCTGCTGGCTGCATAACAGACAATTGTATTTGTATTTTCTTTAACAATAAAGCAAAATCTGCTTTATCTTGATCAAGTTAAGTCAGACTAACTTGACACTTAGAGAGAACAAGGTAATTTCACTTGCAATTTATTTAGTTGCAACAACTCGACACAATTAAGTAAATGCAGCCAAATTTTGAGTAAACTTAACAATTAGATATAAGTAAACATAAATTATGATTTGCATTTTTTTTTTCAAGCCAATCAGTTTTCAATGTGAATAAGATCAACTTGTCAGATTTTACAGTGTAATATCTTAAACAAAATCTAATCAAATCAATCATTTACTGAAATATTATCTTATAGTGTGTCCTTTAGGACATGTGAAATTAAACTTAAACTTAAAAAACAGTAAATCTGAAATTTTCTCAACCCCAAATAAAGCCTCAAGCTCCAATTAACCAAATAGTATTTTTTTTAAAAAAAA
>NW_024669355.1:0-1527 GCF_008729295.1 Plectropomus leopardus | reverse complement strand
CCTCTTTTCTCAGTCCTTTTCAGCTTGTGTGATGGTCCTGGAGTTGAAGTCTTTTGAGTCTGAACGTCTGGTTCTTCTGCAAGAAAAGGACAAGAAGCATGAACTGCAGCTCATCCTACTGGCAGATACTACTACTAGATACACTTGTACAAAAGAGAGTAATGGCTACTGTCATTGTTTCTCAAGTAGCAATGATGTGTTGACGATGAAGAAACCTCCGCTAACACTGACTTAGTTGCATAAGAATCAATTTATTACAACAAAGTTCAGCATCTACCAGGCACCATGGTCTACCTGAGAGAAGATTTGGGACCAATGTGAATCTCTCTCTCTTACAACTCATGCATCTGTCTTATATAGGTACAAGTATCTACACATTTATCAGTCACCCATTGTGTTCAACCACAAAAACCCCAAGGGGACACATTCCATGTAATTTAAGCCATGTGTCCGTACTCCAGACATCAGACCCCAAGGCCTAACATCCCTTAACCTTTGACCTCAAGATAAGACCCCTATAAACAGAGCATAATACACCTCATATTCCCCCCTTCGAGACTACATCCTAATTTCCATCAAACTGTAGTGGACTGCCTTGGACTGGTATCTGTAATCTCCTTTTCTGAAGGGTCAGTTCTAGGTCTCGAGTTCCCCTATACATGTGGGGGACACGTCAAGAGACACTGTTTTACGCACCTAAAACATCCAACAGGAGGTTGTTAAGTAACTTAACTTACACTCCCTGGGGATGTCTGCAAACACGCCCTGTCTTTGAAACCACAGCAAAGGGCCAGTGTCTGACACCCTCCACCCTGACATATGGTGGGAAGAAAAACACTCCAAAGGCCCCATCAGCATACCACAGGAGGTAAGGCGTCTGAATGACCTCCTGGGATCACCCAAGCAATACTAAACAACCATCGTATTGCCTCCCCTGCTGAGATCACCAACTGGTCGAACATTGGGTAAAGCCATTATATAACCCTGTGCTGTGATTAACATCTGACAGAATGACTTGGACCAAGGTTGTAAGTTAAAATTTCCCCTTTTCCTCAACCTTTATGACTGGGGGTGAGGTTGTCTCCATGCTTCAGTGAACAGATAGGAGCACCTCCCATTCTTTTCATCTCATGCAATTTGAATGAGTTAGGTAAAGTAAGTTTTATTCTTTTTTTCTATAATGGAGCTATACTGCCATCTAGTGGCCTTAGTTATTAGTGAGTTTGTAACCAACTTTGTAGTTACGTCTTGTTTTGTGTTCATTGTATAATGATAGAGGAAATGGTAATTATATATCCAAATAATCACCAAGTTGTTAGAACCAACGGTATGAATGTGATGTTATGTATGGTCATTTAACTAATTGAACAAGAAGGCTTTCAGAGTCATGTGTTATGTTACGAATTGCTCTGTCAGATCTTCTAACAGGTATTGGAATTGACTGTGATGAGATCATAGTGGTGATGAGATGCGTGAATTTACACACGAAGGATTAGGTCGCGTATTTCATCATAAAGTACCGAGAAA
>NW_024669354.1:0-629 GCF_008729295.1 Plectropomus leopardus | reverse complement strand
ACTTTCAGCTAAATAACAGGAATACTATGGACATATGGCTTTTTTTTAAGTCTTTTGGCACAAGTCCAATTTAAGTTCAAGTCAAGTTCAAGTGTCAAGTCTGTAAAAGGAAGTTTGAGGTCAAGTCTCAAGTTCTTTGCAGGAAAGCCCAAGTCATAAAGTCTTCATCTTGAGAGATGAATGACTTGCAGTTTGTTTATGGACATTAAAATGATACTAGGACTTTTTTTTCAAAGCTTTTACAAAGTTATTTCAATGTACAGGCCCAATAAGTAAATGCAGTAAGATGTATGCCTGTGTAGTGCCTGCACAGCAATGTCTTATGCGTCTTTTATTGTTACATATAAGAACAACGATGAATCTTAGACAGAAGAAGGATTGAGCCAGCTTCCAGCCTACCTGGAATCCCTGATCCAGGTCTACTCTCCTTCTCGCCCACTACGCTCTGCATGCGAAAGACGCCTGGTGCCTCCAGCCCAGCACGGCTCTAAATCTCTAGCCAGACTCTTCTCTTCTGTTGTTCCCAAATGGTGGAACAAACTTCCAAACTCTGTGCGTTCTGCTGAGTCCCTTTCTACTTTTAAGAGACAATTGAAAACTCATTTGTTCCGAGAACACCTAGGCACTTA
>NW_024669353.1:0-241 GCF_008729295.1 Plectropomus leopardus | reverse complement strand
GTCCGGCGTTATCCCACGGACAAATACGAGTAGCTGGGCTGTGTCGCGGACATCACAGCTCTCGTCCAAAGCCAAGGAGAAAAAGTCAAAACTTGGCACTTCACGTTGCAGCTGTAGCTCCAGATTCCCCGCAGTGTCCTCGGTCCTTCTCGTCACGGTTCGCCTGGACAGCGGGACTTGCTCAAATGCTGCTCTTTTTTCAGGGCATATTAGTGCTGCAGAGTCTACCAAGCACTCTTTC
>NW_024669352.1:0-215 GCF_008729295.1 Plectropomus leopardus | reverse complement strand
GTCATAGTGTGGTGCTTTATCAAAGTCATAGTGAAGTATCACGTAAACAGTCGCAGTACGGCGTGCCGTAAATCACGAAAAACTCATACGCCATACACAATCATCAATAAATAGTATGCCGTTACTATTCGTGGCACAATATGCCATAAAGGATCAGAAAAAATTGATATGTCATCAAAAGAGTCAGCCAGGTATGCCGTAAAAAGTCACAGTAC
>NW_024669351.1:0-276 GCF_008729295.1 Plectropomus leopardus | reverse complement strand
TGTTTTTGTTTGATCTGTGAATTTCCAGCTCAGCTCCTACAATAAGTTGAAAATACACTATTTTTAACATTTTATGGAGAAACACCAGTTAATTCCACTATAATCATCAAAATAAATCTATTTAGCATGTAGCATATTGAAAATAATTCTTCTTTTTTTTTCCACCAAAAACAAAGTGGCATCATGACAAAAAAGAAATAGCATTTTAGGGGTTGAAATTCTGAAAATGAATGAATATTTGATATTTATGATTAGCACTGATGTTGTGAAAAGTGA
>NW_024669350.1:0-422 GCF_008729295.1 Plectropomus leopardus | reverse complement strand
GAGCCATAATTGCTATTTCCCAACCTTTAAATTGAAACAGACAAAACAAAATGACTTCTGATCGGGGACAGAAAATGTCTTTTTATCAGTGTGTTTCTGCACATGGACAGTAAGCCTACATAAATACCCTTATGTCATGTGTGTGTGAGTGTGTGCGCACCCACCAGTCCAGTCTCCCACGACTCGAAGATGGATGCCAAAAGTTTCCCTTTTCTCTGTGGGACACTGAAAGGAGATAGAGAGCAGACAGTGAGTCACAGCAAACACACACGTACATACTCAAGTACACACACTCTAAATTTTTGGAAAGTCCAAGACTCATATATATGTGCAACTTACAGAAAGACAAAAAGATGCACACACACAACCCAGTGTACATAAACAATACATAGCCACAACTCTTTTCATTAAATTTAACAATA
>NW_024669349.1:0-457 GCF_008729295.1 Plectropomus leopardus | reverse complement strand
CCTCCTCACATGATGCCCCCTTGATCTTTTTTGTTGTGTTTTTTTTTCAGGATATCTTGCTGCAGTTGTACAGCGTAGACACAAATCTAACTTGAGGACGAAGTTCCAGTGCAATCCCCAACCCTTCTGAATGAGATCTGCACAGAGCTTTACATCTCAGATGGAGCGTTTGCAGAGGTCAATGATGAACATGAGGTCATACAGATTGAAACAGCATCTAGGACACCAGACAGACCAGAAACAACAATCAAACAAGAAGACATCGTTAAACCTTTTCCTGGAAGAGTTGAACCAATCAGAGCAGTGATGACAAAGCGAGTTGCTGGCATTGGGAAAACGGTCTTAACACAGAAGTTCACTCTGGACTGGGCTGAAGACAACCAAGACATAGAGTTCACATTTCCCTTCAATTTCAGAGAGCTGAATATGCTGAGAGAGAAAAAGTACAGCTTGGTAG
>NW_024669348.1:0-776 GCF_008729295.1 Plectropomus leopardus | reverse complement strand
TGACAGCCACAGCATTTCATTATGGCGGATCAAACAGCTGATGGTCCGACAGCGGCGCAGTGAGACAGACAAACAGAGAGCAGCTTCTCCTCATAGCCCCAAAGTGTCTGAAACAGCCAAAATTTGCGCGTGGACATGTCAGACAGCCCGATCCAGCACGCGGACATGTCCGACAGCCCGATCCAGCACGCGGACATATGTGACAGCCCACTCCAGTGCAGACATATCTCTCATTCTCCGCCGGTCTCCACTCCACTCTCATTCTCCATAGGTGTCTCTTAATGTCAGCATTGCTCTCATTCTCCACAGACATTCATCAGATTCATCACTGTGAAGACTCTCCCTTGTATCTTGTTCTTTATGATTAATGTTTCTGCAGCATGTTTCTTCACTTCAGTTCGGGGAATCTAACAACGTAAATTAAAAATTTGTGATTTCTTATTTTTACACATTTATTTGTCTGCAGCATTTACAGATTTCCTGCTTGGAACAATCACTCTGTCGTCTCCTAATTAACTTCGGTCTGTGTTAGCAAAGCTGGAACTGGGATTTGTTTTATGCTCTGTATCTCTGATTGTGTTTAAACAAGTTAAAATATTTTCTGTTATTATTATTATTGCTGCTGTTGCTTATATTAGTGCTTCTGCACTTCAGCTTGGGGTGTAAATCATGAGTTTCATCACAATGTGATACAACGATTCTGTGGAAAATACAAAATTAGATTATATCACAAAATCTGCCATGATACAAATTTGTATTCCATTCAATTAATGAAT
>NW_024669347.1:0-696 GCF_008729295.1 Plectropomus leopardus | reverse complement strand
CCATTATTACTTCTGTTTGTATGTTAGTTATTTAAATGGTCTGTGTGTGAAGATTTAGAGCATTAACGCAGCAACAAACCACAATTTGCTAATAATGGGAAGCTTACATTTGAAATGTAATAGGTTACAGATTACTAGTTGCCCTTCCTAAAATGTAATAAGTAATCTAACTATTGTAATTACTTTAAGATAAGATGGTACTTTATTGTCAGATCACGGAAATTGACTTGCATCCTTAAACGGTCAAACAATCAACAGAATGACATAAAAACAAGAAAAACAAAGACATCTGTAAGGTCACCCTTCAGCAGTCATCAAGAAGACTGCAGGAAGCGACTATATGACCCTCTGACAAACACTGTTAAAACAAGTCTCCAGCTGAGCAGCGCCTCTTCTAATGCCTTTATCAGAAAAATGTAACTTGTTACATTTGATTAATGTGAATTACTTTTCAAACAGTTGTTTTCATCTGGGCAATAAAGCTGAAAAATGTCCAGAAATTGGGTTTACCAAAATAATTCCCGCATGGCAAAAAGATGCAAAGCAGCAGAATGAATGTTGTCGGAGTTGTTGTTGAATGTTGTTGAAGTCTATATATTATTTTTTTTCAACCTAAAATATATTAGGATACAACCTTTTGATTGGTAACTGTAATTTGATTACATATTTTCTCTGTAACTGATTACAATTAAATTT
>NW_024669346.1:0-522 GCF_008729295.1 Plectropomus leopardus | reverse complement strand
TTAATCGTAATTGCACTGGGTCAAACAGTTTTCATTTACTCGCTTCTACAGCAGCTGCTCCTCTCATCTATCGATATGATCAGGTCAGCTCCGACCAGATCAACATTTAGATTATCCACCCCACAAGTCAAACTTCAGAAACTGCTCCTGAGGAGAAAAAAGAACTAATGAAGACTTCTGCCTGCAGTGCATTCACATCACAATTTAGAGAGGGGAATGGTATTAAAAAAAGGGGACACACACACAAAAAACATAAAAATGAACAGGACATCTGCTGACCAGCAAGTACAACCACAGATTTCTTTGCTTGGACTGACAGCAAGGTGGAATGAATGAAAGTAACATAAGTATAACCCAACATATATTTGCCGTTGTTGCAAAAATAATTCGGCAACACATTAGAGTGGAACCAGGAGCATTATTCATCACCAGAAGCCGTGGCAATGTAAAAAGGAAGGTTACCTGCACAAGAAAGAAGACATCACAACAGTCATAGACCTAAACAACTAATCATAGATTATA
>NW_024669345.1:0-585 GCF_008729295.1 Plectropomus leopardus | reverse complement strand
CACACACACTCTCATATACTCACTGGGGGCAGAGGTCCCCTCAGGATTAGTCAATTATTAAGCGGTCTATCCCTCTAAGAATGAGTGTTATTGATTGATTATCACTATAGGTTTAATAATTTAGTTGTTTTAATAGCAGAGATATGGAAGCAAATGGGAAGATGAAGAGTCAGGGACAGGGGGTGGAGCCAGAGGAGGAGGAAGAGGAGAAAAGGGATGACTGCAGGAGACATCATATAAAAGGAGAGGAAGAAAAACAGGAGAGCAGTAAAAAGATGAAGGCTGGTTAAGAGGACCTGAATGGTAATGAGCCTGTGTACGCTGAAAGAAATCCCCAGACTGAAACTTCTGATGGAGGATATGAAAGAGAAATTCCCATCTTTCCCTCAGCATCTTCTGTTGATGCTCCCTTGTGCAACTCACTTTTAAATCTATAACTTCCTTTCCTGAGCGAGAGGGAAATTTGTGATTTCTTCTGAATCAAAAGAACAGCGAGAGCTTGAGTGTAGCAGCAGAAATTGACAGTTTAAGACATTACAAAAGACGGAAAAAAGGAAAGGGAAAGGAAAAATAAATAATAAAATC
>NW_024669344.1:0-1846 GCF_008729295.1 Plectropomus leopardus | reverse complement strand
ATCCTTTCACACTGAGAACTATTTACATTTTTACTTAAAATGGCTAAAAGACATATCTGCAGATAGAATTTGAAGAATATTAGTGCAAAATAAGGGTAACACTAGAAGGCAGAAGGTAGCTTTATGAGTCATTTTTAAAACAAAGTTTGAAAAACGAAATTACATCTGTCCTTGATCCTGCTACATCTTTGGAGTTGAAGGATGAGTTGATTAAAATCACCAGCTACTATGAGGATTCCATCCGGTTGCTTGGGCATGTTTCTGCTAGTGATATCATTCAATTCCTGCAGTGCATTTTTTGAATTTGCAACAGTCTTGTGTCCTTATGGCGGCTAACAAGGTCCACCCATCCAGTGTAATAGCCTGATCCGGGATGTTAGGGGTTAACCATGGCTCTGTGAAGATGTGCGCAGAGCAGTCTCTAATATCCCGTTGCTGAGTGAGCCTCAATTGCATCTCATCCACTATATTATTGGTAGAGGAACTGCTCTCAGTCCAAGTTGGGTCAGCCTCACCCTGATGCCTCCTGCTCTCCTCCCTCTCTTTGTCCAGCGCTTTCGGTTTTGTTTTTCCCCTCTGGTCTGACTGGCCACTCTGGGTATGCTGTTGGTGGGGACCTTCTCACGGTGTCCTTTATTCAGTCCAAATCCCACACAACTTTTCCAAATGTTGACAAATGCCTCCCTATTGTGAAAAAATATAGTAAAAAAGTAGCAGGGATTTGAGGAGCTACTGGCTGGCATGTGCAGCCGTCATCATAGCAAAATAGTACTAAATGTTCTAATGTACTTAAGTACATAATGAAACCATAACCTGTCTATAAAGATGGATGTCACATCTCTATTTCTTCCCAGCGTACAAAAATACGGCCAACAGTAGCTGCCATCTCGTTTTGGTGACGTCATTTGGTGCCTGTGCAGTAGCGATTCCCATAATATGGAATTCCGGCCCTAGCATCCATCTGACCAGTCACAAGTAGCGTTCTAAGTTGTGATTGATTGCACAAAGCTGTCACAACATTAAACCCTGTTCTAATAATACCATCAAATTTAAACCCAAACTTATCAGGAAACAAACACTTTAGGAAACAGCAACATGCTTAGAACTACCTCATATGACACTTTTTCACAAACCATCTGTGAAAAAGTAACATGCCCCCTGCATGTTACGTTTTCACAGATGGTTTCTGTTGGGTTTACTGTACTGCAGATCCAGATCTTTTGGCTTCACTTTTGGGGAGCTGTCATGCCATCCATATTAAAATAATAGTCTGTGTTGATTTGGGAAACAATACATTTTACATCATGTCACTGAACAGCAATAACACAATCATTATGAAAAAGTAACTTGACTGACTAAACAGTAGCAAATAACCAAATAACATCTGATGTGGTTAAAGCAGAAATATCTGCTTGAGTTTGACCAAATGGACCCATATGTAACTGTTTTTTTGTGAGTGTTTTATCACTGAGAACCCTACGGTGGCCGACAAGTGCAAACGCGCTGCATATACAGACAGGCGCTGCAAATACAGAAACGCGCTGCAATTAGAGAAACGCGCTGCATATCGGAAAACAGATGCAAAACGAAAACGCTACAAATACAGAAACGCGCTGCAAATAAGAAAACAAATGCAAAAAGAAAACGCTGCATATTCAGTCATACAACGGAAGTGCTCCAGGCCTCTAGGGGCAGTGCTGAGCTTCCACACGAGAGACAGACAGACAGACGCATCAACCTGTGGAGCAGATAGGTACATGAGCGGCAGAGATATTGGTGAGAGGAAAACTGGAGTCGGGAGAGGCAAATGAAAAAGTATGTATTCTTTTTCTTTTTCTTTCTTTCT
>NW_024669343.1:0-720 GCF_008729295.1 Plectropomus leopardus | reverse complement strand
TAGCCAAATTGGGAGTTCACCAGCATGCTGCGGTGTGTGTGTGCGTGTGTGCGTTTGTGTGTGTGTATGTGTGTATCAGCAGGGGCGTAAGCCGCACTAATTGGCCGGTGGTTTTGACCTTTCTTGAGTCTAACAGGAAGAGCTCATTTGGATATCTCCGTTACCAAGGATTTAAATATTGACACTGACACTGGTGCAGAACATGACTCACAGATTTTAGTGATATTCACTGTAAAGATTTGTTCTGGCTTTTAATTCCTGTCCTCGTGTCTTCTCGTCTGGTGTCCTGTCAGTCTACATTCATCTCCTCAGATGACGAACAAAAAAAAAATCAGGAATACTCTGCAGAGGGAGATGGGCCCTATAGCAACTGTTGATAGTGTGTCTGAATGAAGGCATTTTTGTGCATATGGTAAACACTGTTAAAGCAGAGGAGGAGGGACATTATGCTTTTGGAAATCCTTGCCTACTTATCAACAGGATGAATAACAGAGACACAGAGGGAGGGAAAGACTGAAGACTTTTAATGATGCCCTGTGTTGGGTGGATTGTTGGTTCACAGAGGATTTTTTTCCATTGCTGATGTCCCAATCTCTTCCAGCCCATGTCATGCCCTGCTTTGTTTATTTACCCACATTTATTTTTGTCCAGCTTAAGCTTTCAGCCCGTGTTTGGCTGGGAAGGCAGGGAAGATGGGTGTGTATTCGCTTCAGCCTTCTA
>NW_024669342.1:0-262 GCF_008729295.1 Plectropomus leopardus | reverse complement strand
CAGTTTCGTCGACAAACTCCACCACACTGAATGAGGCCATCCTGCAAAGTTAATCATTTTATGTGCTGTGCAGCATTTTCTTAAGAGGCAATAATAGCAGTGGTTTTGTGAAGTCTGTTACTGGAGCACTGGCAAGCTGACCAGACAGTTTTGATTGTAAACAAACTCCAAGACATGTCGAGTCAATGGGGTAGTTGAAAAAATGTGCCCCTGTATCAAAAAGTTCATACACTATATGTGTTTCTGCACAGGAATGCACAAT
>NW_024669341.1:0-211 GCF_008729295.1 Plectropomus leopardus | reverse complement strand
AGCTCAGAGTTTGTGAGTCATGATAATATTAATATATATCAAGATGACGTGGGAGAGAAAAGTGGAATTGATATATTCCAACTGAGTAAAAGAGCTGAAAAGCAATTACAACTGCCTGAAATTATTTCCCTTTTTTCTGATTTCAGCCAAATGTCCTCCACCCCGTAAGTAAAACTTAATTTTATTTCATTTTGATTGATCTATCTTACGT
>NW_024669340.1:0-516 GCF_008729295.1 Plectropomus leopardus | reverse complement strand
GTAAGGCCTAGAAAAAAAACACACATCCACACGGGAAACAAAATACGGACTCCCGCACAAAATTTGGTTATTTGTGGGACCCATCGTCCTCCTACCCGTCCTATTAGCGCACACCTTATATAAAGTTGTTACCGTCAGCACAACTGGTTCTATCCTGCCGTTTTCTCAAGTAACCCCTTGTGTGCGTTGCATGTGAACATGCTCAGTTGGGTCCTGCCTGCATATAATAACAATGCCACTGGTTCTGACCGAGTGTGTTCTCATCTGACGCCGTCCAGCCACGTTCCGCTTGGATGCTGTAGGTGTCTTTGGAGTGAGAACGGGCTGAATCATCACAGAATTAATGAGCTGCAGTGATGTGCCACTTAGTTGAACAGTTGCTATTTGTGAGGATTAAAGAAGAAGAAGAAAAATAATTTGAAATTTATCTTCTGCATTTAACCCATCCTCTATGGAGCAATGAGCGGCAGCATGCAGCTCTCTGGGACCAACTCCAGACATCCAGGTCAGGAGCAC
>NW_024669339.1:0-391 GCF_008729295.1 Plectropomus leopardus | reverse complement strand
ATATCTACTCATTTTCAGAATTTTAACCCCTTAAATGCCAGTGTCCTTACATAATGCTACTCTTTTTAATGAGAAAAATGCAATAAAAAATGAATTATTTTTCATATGCTAAATCCTAAGGATATTTTTTCGAGGGGGATCATTGTAGTCTGGGATATGTCAATGATTAGCAACAATTTAAATTTTTGTTTTTCGTGCAGTTGCAGATAATCTAAAAAACTCACTCTCAGGCCCCTAGGTCCTCAAATGGGACCTTTCTGAACTGTTTTAAAAGTAGCTTACAGTAATATTATTTGGTTTTCTTTGTATCTTTTAACAACTTCTGACCTGATCATAAATACCACATATCTACTCATTTTCAGAATTTTAACCCCTTAAATGCCAGTGTCCT
>NW_024669338.1:0-594 GCF_008729295.1 Plectropomus leopardus | reverse complement strand
GAAGAAGATAAATCAATCAATCAGTGATAAACCCTGCCACTCTGATACATCTGACATGACATGCCAAACAACACCAACATGATTACTGCTTCTAGGCTGCTTCTGCTTCTTGAAAAGACCTTTACTTCATTAAAACCTGTGCAGAGGTTTGAGAGGACACGCTGAGTCATTTGTCAGGCTTTGAATACCTGATTTGGACTTGTCTCCTGGGACTTGAGTCTTGACAAGATTCGGCTTATTGACTTGAGACTTGATTTGGACTAAGACTCTCGTGAGATGGTGCCGCCCTGACGCCGCCCTGACGCCATCCTGATGCCATCCTGATGCCATCCTGATGCCATCCTGATGCTGCCCTCTCACCGACTATTCTGTGTGTGCGGCAGGCAGGGAGGTGCTGTGGATCAAGATGGTCAGGTGACTGGACGTGTTTTAGCCCCCCCTCATAGCCCTGCCCATTTCTGAGCTTTTTTTTCACATTCCAAGGAGGCATTTAACCCAAAAATGGGGGGTTTAGTTACTCTTTAAAAAAAGAGAGAGATTCATTAGAAATGTATCAAATTACTAACGAAAATTGCTAAGAAATTTATATCTATA
>NW_024669337.1:0-328 GCF_008729295.1 Plectropomus leopardus | reverse complement strand
AATTAGTAGAAATACGTAAATTAGTAAAAAGTTACAAGAAAATTATCTGGGAAAAGCTTAAAAAAAGAGAATGACCTGAAAAAAGTGCTGAAAATTCTAAATATACAATGAAAATAATTCTGAATATAGTTTTGTTGTGATTTTTCCTCATTTTCTCGATAATTTTCTCATAATCCCCCTTTTTAAACAAATTTTCTGGTCATTTTCTTGGCACCTTTTACTAATTTCTTGCCATCCGTGTGACATCGCTCATTGCTTTTATACCCCATGTTTTTGAAAGAAATCAAAGCAATTAGCTCATCTTTCAAAGAGTAATATAGCTTGTAAA
>NW_024669336.1:0-622 GCF_008729295.1 Plectropomus leopardus | reverse complement strand
ACAGGTGAGACTCCATCCACCACCTGCAGATCCACAGCAGAAGGAGGAGGAGGTGTAACACGTTCCTGACTAATAACGTGTCATCATGTGACGCAACGTGTTCAATGCGTGTCCACAGGACGTGGACGCGCTGCTCAGCAAGCTGGACGCCAACCTGGACGGCCGAGTCAGCATCAGGGACTTCGAGAGTGCTCTGTGTGGCCCCGCCCCCATCTGCTGCTCCACCCCCCTGCGATCAGCTGACCTGCAGAGGGCGCCACGCCGGGTCAGTCTCCCTCACATCATTCCTCATACTGCAGTTACCACGGTTACCAGAGTTAACACAGTAAACATGCGAATCTGGCAGTTTTGGCAGTTTTGTAGTTTTGTAGTTTTTGTAATTTGGTAGTTTTGTAGTTTTGGTAGTTTGGTAATTTGGTAGTTTTGGTTGTAGTTTTTTTTATTATTAACACACACACGCTCTGTTTGACCCTCGTCCTGTCCCGTAGTTTGTGACATCATTCAGTGGAGCAGCAGAAACAGATAAAGAAAGACACACACACGCACACACTCGCACACACACACACGCACACACTCGCACACACACACACACACACGCACACACTCACACACACACACACAC
>NW_024669335.1:0-483 GCF_008729295.1 Plectropomus leopardus | reverse complement strand
TTGGGATTTTTAGTTAATTTATTGGTTCTTTGTAGCAATACTCTTGACTTCCAGTTTAAATAGGCAGCTTAAGGCAAGATAAGCTTTAACCTGTTCCTTGTAACATAAAAACTTTTTTGCCCAGTGAAAAAGTTAGACTGTCTGCGTCAAATATAAAAGACGTAATAAGATGGAAATATCTGGCATTTATGGCCGGTTTTCTTGGCGACTCTGTGTTTCTAAATCTGCATGTGAGATTCCATTGCATGGATTCACATCATGAGTTTAAGAAAATTAATTTATGAAATAACTGAACAAAAAAAAAGATGTTTGTGACATTTTATAATGCAACATCAGAAAAAAAAGATTAATAAAATCCCACTTCCCCTGTACGACCATTTCAAAGATATTTTAAGATTAATTCAAGTCAATTTAATAGCAGTTGATGCCCTATTTTTAAATTAATGAATATAATGTCTTAAAAGAATTTTTGAGGATCCGCAG
>NW_024669334.1:0-697 GCF_008729295.1 Plectropomus leopardus | reverse complement strand
AGACATCTTAATTAGTAAGCTTTAGATGTGTTTACAGGGATATTTTTGAGCTTTATTGGGCACCACAGGGATAGCAGTTTCCCCCGCTTCCAAGCATTATGCTAAGCCAAAATAATCGCCTGTTGGCTCCATCTTTATATTAGTATCAATCTATCTATTCTTGTAGCTCCAGGAAAGAAAGCAAATGAGCATTTTTCTCAACATCTTGAACTATTCCTTTTTCACCAAATACAGATTTTTAATATTCTAGTGTGTACCTGCCCAAACACTGCAGATGTAATGTAGTGCACAGCTAAATCTGAAATTAATCACTTTTTTGTGCAGGATCCTACACAAATGTAATAACATAATCAAATGATACACTCAATAGCTATGACACATTATAAAACAAGCATACATGAAAAAAACTTAGATTTGATGTTGGTCAGTTCAGTTATACAGCTTATTTGCTCATGAGAAATGTTTTTGACACTGAGAGTGGTGGATGACTACATTGTGGTGTGCCACAGGGTAACTAATTGGACCTAATTGGACCCACTTAAGTTTTCTATTTTTTCAAAAATCCCCCCAAAAAATTGAGACAATATATCATTTACAATGTGCAGATTATATAACATTATATATGCTGCAGTCAGTGGTGGTCCTAGTATCTGGGGGACCGATCCAGCCCCCCTGGTTTGACTAACCTTAACAGTGC
>NW_024669333.1:0-2049 GCF_008729295.1 Plectropomus leopardus | reverse complement strand
TTGTCAAAGTCTTCCCCACCAAGATGTGTGTCTCCAGCTGTGGACTTGACCTCAAAGATGCCATCCTCGATGGTCAAAATGGACACATCAAAGGTGCCACCACCAAGGTCAAAGATGAGGACGTTCCTCTCAGACCCAACCTGCAGAATAAGAAGACTTTGAACACAGCTGTAGAGGTGCTGGTGGACATAACACGGTACATCAACTATTGACCAAGTCTTACCTTTTTGTCCAAGCCATAAGCGATCGCTGCTGCTGTGGGCTCATTAATAATCCTCAACACATTTAGACCAGAGATAGTTCCTGCGTCTTTGGTTGCTTGACGTTGAGAGTCATTGAAGTACGCAGGTACTGTGATGACAGCATTTGACACAGACTGGAAAGAATGAAGAGTGGTGTTTAAGACTTAGAAACCTGGAGTGATATCACTTTTCTTGTACTGTTTTTTTAGACACATTTCACAAATATTTAAACATTTGAACCTTGAACTAACTGGTGTGATTTCTTTTGAAAATGGGATCAAAGGCAATAACCAATTTAAGACTCCTTAAGGTTTTACAAAGTTAAAGTTCCTCCCATGCTGACACTTTCTTTGCACTTTTTAAATGACTAATTTTATCGTCAGTCATCCAAATAAAATGCAAATACAGATAATGGGCAAAATGCCAAACATCGGCCCCAATAATCGGCCAGGATGATAATCTCTCAACCCCTACTATAAACTCACTTTTCCGAGGTAGGCTTCTGCAATCTCCTTCATCTTTGTCAGCACCATGGATGAGATCTCCTCTGGGTAGAAGGTTTTGGTTTCACCTTTGTATTCAACCTCCACTTTGGGCCGTCCACTGTCACTGATTATATTGAATGGCCAATGTTTCATATCAGACTGTACGACTGGGTCCTCAAATCGTCTACCAATCAAGCGTTTCGCATCTGCAGTTCCCAGGGAAAAATGAAAGAAATACATCAATCAATCAATCAAATCTTTATTTGTATGGCACTTTTCATACAAAGAGTAACACAAAGTGCCTAACAGAGATTAAAAACAATAACAGAAATGAAAAACATCAAAGAAAATCAAGAAAAATACAGACAGCCTGACCCTCCCACCCCCACATATACGTATGCAACAAAACACACACATTCATGTAGATATTCCCACACATATTCGCAAAGGCACCCGAACACCCCCCCTCCCACCCACACACACGCACACATACACCAGCACACACCAGCTGTTACTAAAGAGACATGGCTAGAGAGACATGGCTAGGCACTGAGACCTGTGGCGAGGGAGAAGCTACCTTTGGGTACCTAAGCTACCTTCTTATTTCTAGTGTGTAAGGTTTCTAACCATGTTTATAATAATAATTTACTGTGGCACATTAATTGTGCAGACCTTCTGATACCGATTGGCTCAGTCTAGATACTGGAGCCTATAAGTATGGCTGTTGTAAAAAAGTGACATTGAGCCATACTTTTAACATTTATATTGCATGTTTGTTCAACATATAGAGAAATATCCAGGTCTTTGTCTCTAAGTGGTGCTTGTCTTTCTTTTAACAATATCCAGAAATGAATCTGGATATTATACTATTTGTACTATTTCTATGCTTCTTGTTTTGTTCTACATGGTGTTAGTGTATTTCTTCTCTCTGATTATTAACTTCTTCCACATCAATCCATTTGTCATGGTGTATACCTGCCTGCCTCCTCCTCCACTGCTGCCAGTACTTTTCCACTCACCCTCCCTCTGCTCACTCCACCTGCAAACCACGCCCACCTCCACAGCCTGCTCACCTCACAGCTGCAACTGATCACCAATCAACCCAGCATATAAGCCACTCCAGCACACTCACTCTCTGCCAGATTGTTCTACTGCACTATGCGAGACTTTCCAGCGTTCTTCTGCCAGACCTTCCGACGCCGACTCTGCCTGTCCCCGACCAACTCTCCTCGCCTGACTCCTCGTGTACCTACCTGCCTTCTGTCCCTGACCACGTGCTCTGTTTCGGCGTTTCGGAATCCTGACTGCTCCACTGGTAACGT
>NW_024669332.1:0-586 GCF_008729295.1 Plectropomus leopardus | reverse complement strand
GGAGGAATGAGAGTGGCATCATCTCATTTAGGGCTTAAAAATAAAGTTGATATCTGTGTCAAGTTAATTCTTTAATGTGGTGCACACGTTGGCGAGGAGGGACAGCGTACCTCTTCCATGGCCAGATGCTCCATCGAGTCACAAAATTCCTCGTTATCCGAGTCTGTGGATCTGTGATTTTTCTCATGAACGGCATCGCTGTGACCTGAACACAGACAATATGCTAAATGATGTCGTTTTTTTAAAGTACTTACACATAATAAACATTTATTTGTTGTATTTATGTGATATTTAAAATGTTTCACCATATCTTAATATTTGAACACCTTGAAACCTGGAGCAACATCACTTTTCTTGTGCTGCTTTCAGATGCCTTTCTTACATAGTTAAACCTTTAAAATCTGAGCAAATTGGTGCGTTTTTTTGTTAAAAAAAAAAAAAAAAAGTCAGTGACCATCTTGGTATGACAAATTGCAAAAACGTAACAGTTTGAGATTTTCTGTTTTTTAGGGTAAAATGTCTTTCAGATAAAAAAAAACCAAAAACAAACTTTCAGGTATCTTCTTGTACTTTTTGATGATTTTTT
>NW_024669331.1:0-777 GCF_008729295.1 Plectropomus leopardus | reverse complement strand
TTGTATGTACAGTATGTATATCATCAAATATATATTTGATTTATTATAAGATTAAGGGCAGTCGTGACGACGACGAAGAGGAGGATGATGTCATTTTTTCATTTTGATTTTAGCTGATATATTCACATTGTCTCCGTGAGTTAAGTTTCAGTAGGTCAGGACGAACAGGAAAAACCATTAAAGCAGTGAGGAGTCACATTAAAGTTACATTAAGGATTTTTTTTAACTAAAAAGGCCTGCTTTCACAGCAATTAGAATTTCTTGCTTCTGTTTTTGTTCTTCAACAAAGTTGCCCTAAATTAAAATAACAAGCACTTCTATCCCCAAACATTCAAAAACAACACAAAGATACATGCAAGATAATATCCAGCATTTTAGAAACTTTAGCAAAAGATGGATTCATTGAAAAATAGATTCTTCCTGAACGAGGCGTAATTTCCACCTCTGTCAAAACTTTGCATGATGACCACATTGATCATTTCCCAAATTTCGTTTTTGTCTCCGTAGTCCCACAAATGTTTTCCAGGAAATTATATGATGTCATGTGAATAATGTTGTGTGTAACATATTTTTATTGTATCCCCCTTTTATGATCTTTTTAACATATGTTAAGTTTCTTTGAGTACCATGAAAAGCCCCCTATAAATACATTTTCAACATTTATTGTTATTATTATTAAATTGCAATTTTTAGACACATATTGTGTCACACCCACTTCTTAAACTAAAGTTATGTCCCTGGAGTCATCAGTTCACTCAGTTCATTCCTCTTGTTCAA
>NW_024669330.1:0-780 GCF_008729295.1 Plectropomus leopardus | reverse complement strand
GAGGAGCAGAGACAAGAGAGGAGAGGAGTCAAAGGCAAGGGGAACTGTTGGAAACTGTTGTGAAACAGTGCCATCTGGTGGAGATAATAGACCCATACATGTTGTGGCTCTCAAAGGTGAATACGGGTGAGGAGAAATTTCTGTGGTTATAATTTGGAGATTTCAGAGATATTGAGTGTATAGTGACCTTGCTGTTGTAATTTTATTGTTGTTGCTATAGAAACAACATTGAGTTCTAAATATATTCAATTCTAATCCTGTTCTGTGGTCACTCTTCTAAAAAAGTAATTTATTGCATAATATACAGCATTATTTCTCTGAAAATCTCTTTCCCATTCAAGACAAAATGGTATTGTAGCTGAAATATCCCAAATCAAAGCGATATTGAATGGAATTGAACCAGGACCTTGAGAATCAAAATCAAATCAATTCAAGAAATCAGTGGCAATACCAAGCCTCTAGCTTCTATTTTATTTATTTATATTTTTTTAATCTGTCAAAGTAGTTAGGCTTGAATATGAAAAATGAATATATAAATTTTTTAGTTTTCCACAATGTTTATGCACATATTGTGTATTTTAACACTTTATGTATACTGATAAAATTTAAAAATAATTCTAGACTGCCAAAAGTATTTCACGGCCGGAAAGCTGGTCTTTTAAAAAAACTTGGTTGTCTATGCCGTAGAAAGACGCAAAAACTGGGATCTTGAAACTGGTGCTACATAACCACGCAAAACAGGAAAAGGACTGTGGCATTCGCTTTTGGTCTGAAGGTAGA
>NW_024669329.1:0-564 GCF_008729295.1 Plectropomus leopardus | reverse complement strand
GACATGAAGAAATACAAAAATACCTGTTTTACTCAACCTTTCCTTTTCCATTTCAAAATAAAAGCCCTTTGACAACATTTCTGTCAAAAGAATCCCTTCAGTTGTGAACACAAGGCTTTTTTTGTGGAATATTTTCATGACGCTGTTGTTGACAGTGCAGTGGTGTGCACGGCTCCATTAATTATTGGTGTATTGGCCTTTAGTTTTGGAAATAACAGGTAGCTCTGCAGCAGCACCGCAGCTATAACGCTGCAAGCATACCTGTTGAGGCTGCAACGGCACCAATCAGCACAGGTGGAATCCCAAGAACGAGGACGAGACCTGCTGCGATGAAACAGATCATTCTGGCTGTCGATGTGGAGCTGGAGGACAGAGTCCTTTGATGAAAATCTTGAAATGCCAAGTTGCCAACACTCTGGAAAAACACAGTAAGCCATATTATGCTTTGTTATTTTGTTTTATTTATTTGTAAAAAAGAGTTACCCAACATAGCACAAATTGTCTCATTTGAAAAGTTTTTTTTTCTTACTCCCATTCCTCTAAAAATTGCTTTACTGCAGAATT
>NW_024669328.1:0-526 GCF_008729295.1 Plectropomus leopardus | reverse complement strand
CAAATATTTGTGAATATTAGCACCACACAGACACTATGAAGAATTTCAAATCACAGAAATAAGCCAATCTACCCACTTTGGGTGCATCTAATCTCCAAATGAAATGTCATCGTCTAAACCACCTCATAAATCAATAGTGCATCATTATTCCTCCCCACATTATCGCAATCCTTCTCCTCTTTATTGGTACCATGTTCAACATGTTCAATCTGATGTGGGCCAAATGTGACAGATACAATCTTTCCAAAGTGACATAAATCTTCAAGAGCGTCATACAAAACTGTTAGCGTGGATAGATAACTGAGTGGGTGTTACAGGCACAGGGCCTTCACCTGCAAAATGTCACGCAAATTAACATGTGCCTACCAGAAACTCAAACTGATGACAAAGAGAAAATAAAAGAATAAAAAGAGATGCAAAGGAATGGCAAATAGACAGAAAATCACTGCAAAACTGTGCAAAACACATACAAGGTGAAGCAAAATGTCTACAAGGAGACATGAAACAACCACAGAGAGATGCAAAG
>NW_024669327.1:0-379 GCF_008729295.1 Plectropomus leopardus | reverse complement strand
CAGTATGCTAGCTGTAATGCCATAGATAGTCATTTTTTTCTTCTCTGCTGAGGTAACTCTACAAGTGACACAACAACAGGCAACAAGTCATTTTTAATGGAAGCTAGTAACATGAAGCTTCAAAATGATGCCAAGGACTGCTGACGGAAGTGATGCGCTATACTATATCAAAGCTGACTGTTTTCGTTGCTTTAATGACGAAAAAGCATTAACTAAACATAGTTTTTGTTTCTAGCTGTGGCACTTAGTTATTTAGCTTAGTTAGCTGACACTATGCAAGCTTTCTGTGCGTCGCGGTGCACACAGAGATGCTATGGGCCAGTGACCGAAGATTTTTTAGGAGGTTTTTCCTTTATTTGTCAGGGCAGCTTGAAGAGTG
>NW_024669326.1:0-365 GCF_008729295.1 Plectropomus leopardus | reverse complement strand
GTCTGCAGGAAACAGAAATAGAGACATTACAGAAAGAATCACAGTTCGAGACCTCCTTGCTGATTTTCTACAGATCACTGAGAAATCACTCGAGGAAGCTTACAGTCAGGGCCGGCTCAGGCTGGACTTGAACCAGCCCCTAGTTCTGTAACGCATCATTGAGCATCAAACAACTTCAGTTTTCTCTCATCAGCGTCAGATCATAATGTTTGGGGTCAACCGATATTGTTTTTTCAGGGCCAATACTGATTATTAGTAATTAATAAGACAAAAACCCAATATTTGGAACCCATATGCATTTACAATGAAAAAAAAATAATAATAAACTCCAACACATAACCTTGCTAAAATGCCTTTTGCAAATG
>NW_024669325.1:0-401 GCF_008729295.1 Plectropomus leopardus | reverse complement strand
GATTGATGGAAAGCGGTCAATATTCATCACAGATGGATCATACGTTTGCAGTGGAGTCAGTATTCAAATAGGCGAGGCAAATGAATCAACATCACCAACCACACAGGCGTCAGTAATAATTTACATTTCTGTCTAACCACAAATGGACTGATACCAGGCTAAAAGGCCCCTTATAGTATTTAATAACCTAATGTTTTTTTTCAGTGAATGACTGGGCTTCTGGAGAAAACCTGTTTTGAATTATGATAACATTACATTTGCACTGTAAGCCAGTGTATTATAATGTGACTTTTAGCAGCAGGTGGATCGCCATGATGGCGTGTCTGTGTAACTATGATAACATGTCATGAGTTAAAAAAAAAAAAATAGAACAGGAAACCAATCGCTGATCTCTATTGGCC
>NW_024669324.1:0-735 GCF_008729295.1 Plectropomus leopardus | reverse complement strand
CCAGCACTGTCTTTTCTCCTTTGCTTCGCCCTGTTGTGTTATAATTGAGAAAGAAACACACACTCTCCTCTGCACAAAGTCAGGACCTGAGCTGCAAACAGCAATATACAACTCTCCTGGAACTACACCATAAACATAAATAATTAACAGGCAAACTACCAAACCAGTGAGAGTTAATAGAGACCGAAGACAAAATATCTTAGTGTCTCAGCCAGTATCTCTGTCTTTTGTTTAGAAGCATAAGCTGTGTGCAACCATGGTTCATATTACTGGTATAATAAGGCCGAGCAGTGGACTGTCACACTGATAACTCACCCCCACCAGAGCCTTAATTAGAGCTCTGTTATTCTCTGCCCCCAGCAAGTACTGCACACGTGTAATCAAACTGATGAGGCTGTTTGTTTCATTTGCTTTGTTTAGTCTCTTTGCGTGTTCTTTAATTTGTAGTGTGTTGAGCCTTCAGGGCCGATGTGACCCTGTCTTAGGCGCTCTGCTCCAAACCCAATCACTCCTACCGAAAAAACAGCTCACAAAAACATAGCTTAGTTATTTTAAAAAGAAGCAGTTTCTTAACACAGCCTGGCATCATAGTATGTATCCAACCTTTCTCAAACAGGAGAAAATCCTGTTTGTTTGGGACTACTTAAAGCAGTGGATTAATACATATTTGGTGGACAACTTTTTTTTCTTTTTTTTTATCCCAAAAGGGCAATACAGTTTCACAATCTACCCAGA
>NW_024669323.1:0-457 GCF_008729295.1 Plectropomus leopardus | reverse complement strand
GCCTGCGGGTGCACGCTGCGTTTTTAACCAACAAACCTGCACGGAAAGACTTAAAAAAAGCCACTAGAAGTGATTCGCTCACAATGAAGATCCTTTAAAAGTGCATCATTTCCTGATTTACTCTAAAACATTCAAAGAGGGTTTTCTTTTATCACATAAAGAGCAAAAAGAATAACTTCTTTTATGGAAAATCAATTCTAAAGCCGGATACGAACGACTCTGTGAGGCTTTATTTAGGCTCAGCAGCTAAATGCCTAAAATGCTCACAGTAGACGAGTTTCCATTAAGATAAGATAATCCTTTATTAGTCCCGCTGTGGGGAAAAACACAAACCCTCAAATCACATAAATTTAAAGTGTGACTATAAAACACGATTAATGGAAACACAACAATTTGAAACAAAACTCCTATTTATTGCAAAAAAGTTTTTACATTCACATAATGTGGTTTTTCAGGC
>NW_024669322.1:0-1453 GCF_008729295.1 Plectropomus leopardus | reverse complement strand
TGTCAGCATCAGCACCGCTCTGCCACCGGAGCCCAGCTGAGGAAGTCCTGCTCATCCAGTCACCGCTACACTCCTCCATCCTGAAGAGGGCGCTGCAGAACCCTACTGCATGCTGTCTCATCTGGACTGGGTCAGTCGTCACTGTACCATCGGGGAGATGAGGACAGACCATCTGTTTGGCCTGAGAGATGGACCTCTCCAGTTTAAGGAAGAAGGAGGTGGGTGCGTCCATGTCTCTGATACTGATAAACCGTGACCTGACCAAAGCCCCTTCAGCTCTTTCATGTAAAAAAGAACCTAATTCCTGTTTCTTCTGCTGAAGCCTCTGACTGTCTGCACTACTGTGAGTGAATTAAGTGTTTTCCAAGGAGCTGATTTTCAAGACTGTAAATCACAGAGAGTGGATGGGAGAGGATGACTGTCGATGAGGATCCTCTTCTGTCCTGTCCAATGTGAAATTACTGGTGCAGTTCCAGTCCCCGCCCACCACTACACACTCACCCTGATCACACTGCTCTGAAACACTGTGTAGTTTTTGAAAATGTCCCTGCCTGACTGAGCCCCGATTGGGAGCGTAAATGTTAATTGTGTATTTTTCCCCTGACCGCTAAAGCCCTGCGTGCCTGAATCTCTGCAGTGAGAGGACATGTACATGAAGACGACTGAGAGTTAGAGTCAGTGTCATACTCCATCTCCTCCTCACCTGCTGCACCTCCCACAGCAGCAGCAGCAGCAGCTTGACTCACTCTGCTACAGGCCTTTAACACCACTAACTCCAGCCTGCTCACTCACCTCCTCCTCCAATGCTCCGAGCTCCTCCAGTGTGACGGCTGGCTGTCATCAGTCACTCCTCTGTCAGAACCAGCCTGCCGCTCATCAGCCTGGCTGTCCATCTGCCCGCAGTGTCCCTCTACTGCCTTGGCTGAATCGGTGGGAGGCTGCTGTCTCCGCTCGGAGCCGCGGAAACCGATGACTTGTCAGCTGATGTGGCCGCCGACTCGAGACGCCGCTCCGCCGGCCTGTGCAGACAAGCGATCTGCTTGTGCTCCACGTCGCCACTCTAAAAACACATCATGCTGCCCGTGCTGGCATACACCATTTAATGTCCCTCTTCATACTTCACTCTGGACGAAGCCTCCAGAGTCTGTGATGGACAGTTTAAAAACATGAACACGCTTCACTGGAAATTAACACCAGAGACAGTGACCCGGGTCAAGGGCACGGCGAGCGGAGAAACCTGCAGGTAAAGCCATTCAGTGAGATGCCGCTCACTATCAGCTCAGCCACAAAACACTCCTCTTTCAGGAAAACAACCACACCTCTGTTCATCCTCGATGCACAAGACAGATTATCATGTCCAACACAAGCTCCTACAGCAAGCAGAACGTCCTCAACAGGGACAGACGGGCCAGGCTGAAGATGCACGCCATGTGTCAGAGACAGGGACGGCGTC
>NW_024669321.1:0-237 GCF_008729295.1 Plectropomus leopardus | reverse complement strand
GCGAAGTTTTCAAGCAGCCATTCTCCGACAGGCGTCACGTGACTCCTCAGGAATACTACACTTTCTAAATGATCGTGTGTATCAGTTACTCACCCTGTGTTATGTTGAAATCAGGAAGAAAACTGTTTTGCTTGCATGCTTCCACGGTGAATGAACTCAAATCAGCGAGTATTATTTATGAATTAAAGATAGGGGTTCACATTTAACAACAGGAAACCTATATAAAAGCATCTGTTT
>NW_024669320.1:0-440 GCF_008729295.1 Plectropomus leopardus | reverse complement strand
TAAACAGGGACAGATAAAGTTTCTTCTCTTCTTCTGTCTGCGTTCAGGACTCTGAGGCTGCAGTCGACCTCAGAGCCGGGTCTCCGTCCAGGACGCCCAGGTGGCTGTTGGGATCTAACAGCCCCGTGTGTGTCCCGCGGGCCCCGGCTGTGCCATCTCCTCTGATCCTGGCCAATGAGAGGCCCCGTGCTGACCGGCAACACAAACACACTTTTGTTTGTTGGTCTGTGTTCCTGCCAGAGAGCGAGGAGGTGAACTCACACTGATCCGTCTCTGAGCCGACGCCTCCTCTGCACCGCCTCCTCTGCACCGCCTCCTCTGCACCGCCTCTTCTGCACCGCCTCCTCTACGTTTACGCTTTCTGCGTCTTTAAAACACAAACTGCGTCTTTGAAATGCATCTTTCAACAAACACCAAACCAAAAATACCCAACTGTGATT
>NW_024669319.1:0-749 GCF_008729295.1 Plectropomus leopardus | reverse complement strand
CTTTTCAATTAAATTTCATTAATACTCGTGGATAGATTACTGAACAGCCTGCAGGGCACAGGCCCAGGAGCCAAAAGTGTAACAAGGGGCCCCTCAGCAGGTCAGAACAAATACACAGCACAATGACATGATAATACAAAGGTGTACAAGAAGAAGAGAAAAGGAATAGATACACACAAGACAAATAATACACACAATAGCACAATACAGTGATACAAAGAAGAAGACACAAAGAAGACAGACAATATAACATAAAACTACAACAAAAAGCACATCACTTACAAAAACAGAATAAAAAAACTACACACAACAGTGCATCATATGTAAATGCTTGTCAAATTAAAAACAAGCGATAAAGTCCTGAGTTAAAGGTCAGCAGCACTCTCATAGGCTGCAATCACTACTCCCAACCCCGTCGCCTAGAAATGATGTTTGTATGATACTAAACTGCTTTCTTAATAACGTTTTTGTGGTGAAGTTATCGCTGCCTGGATTATGTTCAGAGACGTTCCTTTTAGGTAATGAAAAACTACATGCATGTATCATGTAGGCTTCAGATAGATGGCAGATGTGCAACGTGCCGTGGTGCCAAAACTTCAGACTCACATCCACACTCCAGCCTTACGGTTAGACAACAAAAACACTTTAAGGTTAGTTAAGGATTGCAATTTCTTTAACATCTTAATAAAACTGTAATAAGAAAGACTCTTAGGTTAACATACCCATGATAAATCCAATCAGGCGTTTTC
>NW_024669318.1:0-680 GCF_008729295.1 Plectropomus leopardus | reverse complement strand
ATTAACTTTATATTTAAAGAATAAAATGTTGTATGTTATGATTATGATTAAATGTGCATAAGTTTTTTACTAACTTTTTCCTGAAAGACTTTTTAAAATATATTTTTAATTTTCAGTGACGTTGCACTCAAAGATCTTTTAAAGTGTCTCAGAAGTGTCCAGCAGGCAGCGCTGTCCTCTCAGGTTAATGTCCTCCGCACACTGACACACAGCAGAGACAGAGGCGGACGTGTGATACTCACTGACAGCCGGGGCGATCCCCCCCACGCTGTTCGGACCGGGAATCGCACCGACGACCGCTGCTGCCTGAGTCGCTACCGCCGCCTGAGCTGCTGCCGCCTGCTGCTGCATCTGTCTGTGACACTGCCTCAGGTCAAACACCTGGAGGGACAGACAGGTGAGGGACAGACATGTGAGGGACAGACAGGTGAGAGACAGACAGGTGAGAGACAGACAGGTGAGGGATAGACATGTGAGGGATAGACATGTGAGGGACAGACATGTGAGGGACAGACAGGTGAGAGACAGACAGGTGAGAGACAGACAGGTGAGGGACAGACAGGTGAGACAGACAGGTGAGGGACAGACAGGTGAGGGACAGACAGCACAACAGTCTTCAGGTCAAAAGAATCTCATTAATAATATAAAAGTATATTGAATTTATTTCTAAATTTTTGTAC
>NW_024669317.1:0-314 GCF_008729295.1 Plectropomus leopardus | reverse complement strand
AATAGAAAATTGCTTACTGCTGACATTTTAAAAACTTCAGTGAAAACTAATTAAGTTGCCTCTGTATATTCAACTCAGTTTATTTCCATAAGTTAATCATAGCTCTCCAGAAAGGTTGTGCTTATCTTTTGGACAGCAGTATTACTCATTATTGTAACCTCCCCATTAACCCTTTAACAGCTGCATCAACAATGTCGCCTTTTACTAGCATGCAAACCTCCAAAACCTGAGAAAATTGGTTATATTTCTTTCAAAAACACAGGAAAAAATACAATAAGTGTCTTGGAAAGAAATTTCTCACAGACTCCAAAAAA
>NW_024669316.1:0-728 GCF_008729295.1 Plectropomus leopardus | reverse complement strand
GGGACAGCGTTTTAGAGGGCAAGCCCAAGATAAGTTAAAATGTATTGGTAACCCCTGCCATTAACCATTCAAAAATCTGTCCAAGGGATGCGCAGATCCATCAGCTGGTGACGGGAATCAGACAGTTTTAACTTGACGGGCTGTGACTGGCTACTCTGTCACAGATAAAAGTCATCCTGTGCTAATCACCACACGTTGGTTCACGTCTCAAACAGCATTAAGAGGAGCTATCTAACAGACAGGGGTATACCACCCAAATCTGTCATGGTCACGGATATGATAAGTAGCTCAAAAATGTAGCATAGCAAAGCTATCAGTAATCTTCTCGGATAAAGTGGTTAAAATATGCTGAAATACTTAGCGTCTTAGTTTGGGAGGTAGAACTAAATAAAAACACAAATATGGGTGGTCTACCCGCATCTGCTAGCAAGCTGATTAGTCAAGAAAACTGGTAGATGTAGAACTGGGCGATATGGCCTCAAATCAATATCACGATTGAGCAGTTCACCTCGATAACTTTAAATGGACGATAACCCTGCGCCCCCTGCGCAAAAAAAAAAAAGTTTGGCCATAGATGGGGCTGTGGCAGTTACATTCATAGTATGACTCCCCTGGACCTATTTATTGCAATTATTTTGCCACTTTAAAGGACTGTAAAACCACACTGTCTGAAAATAAATTAAGAAAATACAAATTAAGTACTTTTAGCTGTTAAGATTTATTGAACA
>NW_024669315.1:0-520 GCF_008729295.1 Plectropomus leopardus | reverse complement strand
TGCTTTATATAAGAAACGAGTGCAGCTCCAATCACAGTATAACTTATTATCTTCCGGCCGGATTGAGAAACAACTCTTACACACCAAGCAACGCCTTTTTGAGCAGGGTGATAAAGCAGGCAAACTCCTAGCTTACCAAGCACGAACTGAGGCTGCATCCAGACTTATACCTAGGATTAGGGTAGCTTCAGATGACACCACAGCATCCTACCGCTATTAACGATGCATTTGTTGACTATTACTCTAAATTGTATTCCTCTGAATCCTCTCAATGTGATTGGGATGGTCCAAACCCCCTTGACCTGCCCTCATTTCCTCAAATCGACCCAGCGGTCGCTAGCGACTTGGGTGTACCAATCACGGTCTCTGAAGTTAAAGATGCAATAAACTCTCTACAGAGCAATAAATCACCAGGTCCTGATGGTTATACCTCAGAAAAAAGACCTATTCTACAACCCTTGCCCCGATATTATTTAAGGTTTTCAATGATGCTTGGTTAAAGGGTTGGTTGCCATCCACA
>NW_024669314.1:0-565 GCF_008729295.1 Plectropomus leopardus | reverse complement strand
CCCTCCATAGCTTGGGACAAATGAGCCTACCAACTTGACCCCCACAGGCCAGCACTTTGTTCTGGCCCTCTCATACAGTAGTAGCCTTTGTGTAGGCTCACAAGTCTCTGAATCTGTGGGCAGTTCATGATGTTAAAGTCAGATCCAGAGGGTCTCCACCCGTCAAGAAGTCGTTGGCTACCGATTTCCACACACCTCCCCATAATTGTGATCACTTTGTCATGTCATCTTTCTTTCGTCAGGATTTCTTCATTTTAGTGTTTGGGACACTATTTGATTCAAAGGTATGTTGACTTCGAATAAATAGTTTGCCATTTTGGGCGATACACCTCTTTGCTTTTGGGAGAGCTATTAAAAGCTAGAAAGGACTCTAAGTTTTGGTGCAGGAAGTATTTAAATCTCTTATTTAGAATAAAAATATCAATACCATAGTGGTAAAACTACACTACTGCAATTTAATAACCCAACACGTTCTTACTCTGATCTTGTCACATGGTGTTGCTCTGTTAGGACCTTCAGTGTCTACCTATGACATTTAAAATATCCTTCTGTATCAGCTGTAACT
>NW_024669313.1:0-572 GCF_008729295.1 Plectropomus leopardus | reverse complement strand
ATGTGTAATGTTCATTAAGATCTTGTTCCTTGTGGTGGTAGTGGAAGGTGACCGGGTATATAAGTCAGAGCTCATGTACTAAAAGTTTTTGATTCATCCCCCCGTGGTTGTATTTTCTTCAGAGAACTAAAAATTCTCCTATTTTTGGAAGAAATTTCTCTCACATTTCTTGACGACGAGGAGGGGATGGACGTGGGCCTAGACTGAAGGTAACTGCCGACCAGGGAAAGTTCCGCTCTGACAAACAGAGGACAGGATCCCGCCTGATGTCAGGAACTTGTGGTGGACAGCTGAGGCTCCATCTACTTTAATAAGTGAATACGGTGTTATGAATCAATCTTTTGTTGATGTTTGGAAACGTAGATAAACAGGGCACATAAATCCTTTGTGGTCTTGACTGTATTCTTACAGAATTCTTTTGTGGAAGTGAATGTTGTGTAACGCATAAATCCTTTGTGGTTGTTTATATTAGATATATTCACGTAATTCTTGTGTAGTAGTGAATATCACAAAAAAACAAAAAAAAGTGCCAGTCGCCCATATAATTCCTGTGTGGTTTGGGGACCAAAAAA
>NW_024669312.1:0-939 GCF_008729295.1 Plectropomus leopardus | reverse complement strand
AATTATATATGTAGCTGCACATGTAGTAGATATAGCAGGATTTGGGGACACATTTTATTTTCATTTTTTAAACTAAAAAAAAATAATCTACCTTGCTATTTCCAAGATTCACAAAACAAAAATACACAGTCTTGCCAAAATATATGCCATATGCATGAACATAGCCAAAATTATATATATATGTAAAAAAAAAAGGAAGAATGAAAAGCTCATAAAATGCATCAAACTTTCCCTAAAGGTTAAAATCAGCTGATTATACACCAATGAAAACATAGTCATTATATTTCATTCCCCTTCTGCTGGCATATGTCCCTTAATCCTACACACTTTTAACACACACACACACACACAAACTGTGTGCTCAGTGACCACAGGAAGGGCGGCAGCGCGATAAACCTGCACATTGATTTGCTCAGACTGATAAGAGCACATGCCGTCAGTGAAGTCTGCTACATGAGGCAAAGAGGAAACGCAGGGCACCTTTCAGTCTATTACATACATACAAGCATACAAATAACAGAAAAAGATGGGAAAAAGATAAATAAATCAATAATAGATAAATAAAAATAACTGAAATAATAAAGATTTACCATTCGTGAAAATTAAATAAGCTCAAGTTTATTGTTGACAAAAAGTCTGTTAAGACCATTTATTGTCATTTTTCCTGTTAGGTGATTCCTGTTTTCAGATTCTTTGTCCAAAAAAAAAAAAAAAATACAATATTCTAATTTTTAAAAATGCAAATGATTTATGAATGCGTTTAGAGCATAAATTCAGCATTACAATATTTTTGTGTGTGTTCGAAACTTTATTGGGTTCTGACTGGGTTTATTAATCTTAACCCTTTGAAACCTGGAGCGACGTCACTTTTCTTGTGCTGCTTTGAGACGCCCTCCTCACAATATTCAACCTTTGAAACAAGAAGCAAGTTGGTGCGAT
>NW_024669311.1:0-1419 GCF_008729295.1 Plectropomus leopardus | reverse complement strand
AAAAAAAAAAAAAATGATATCATCACGTGGAAAATAGTAGAAATGACACATTCTGCCACAAAAGCCCAAAATGACACCCAGAAATAATACAATGCATGTTTTTATGCTTTGATGGCTGTGGGATCAAAAATTGCAGTTTGAATGGGTTTAAATGGCACATTTTTTCACTTAACAATATGAATGTAATAATTAAATTTCCACAGTGTATTTTATTTTATTTTTATTTATGCCATATGTATGAACACAGCCAAAATTATCAAAAAAAAGAAGAGTGAAAAGTGTGTGAAATGTCCAAAACAGTCCCTAAGGGTTAAATACTTTTACTAAAACAATTGTGTTTGTGTCATTTTAAAGAAAAAAACCCAAATAACATGAGAAGCAGCTAGGTATTTTCACATGATCTAATCCTGCTCCTATTCAAAAAAGAGGCACAGAGTAAAATCCTGTCACCAGGATTCAGTCAGTCTGCTGCCATCTAGTGTCTGCACTTATCAAGTGCAGTCCCCTCTTTTACCGCTGCAGCGTCACTGCAGTAACTTCTACAAAGTTTGAACTGTTATGTGGCGACTTTCCTCTCTCAGTTAGCTTTGTGTCACCAGTTCTGCTGCCCTTCCAAGAGACGGATTTGCTCTTTCTGGGACTTTGTCCAAACTCCAGGATGCAATGAGAAGCTTGTGGCGGTGAGCTGCATTTTATCAGAGGCTGATAGTGAAGTGAAGTTAACATTAGTGTGGACAATAAATCACACAGTGGTGGGCTTTATGCCAAAACAGAAGATATTTTGTATTATAATATAATTATTATAATTTTAAGATATTTTTGTGCAAATCTGTAATGGAAACCCGCCTAGTGTTTGTATTACAGGTGTGAATTTGAACAGCAGAGAACTGAAATGCAGACAATCAGAGCAGATAGGGATGGTTAAATTTCTTAATTTAAAAAAAAGTACATATAGCAAGTCCAAACACAAGTGACAGAGAACAAGACTGAGACAGAAAAAGCGCAGGCAGGTGTGAACTCAAAATGACAGGGTAACAGTGAAACGGGTGGTGGTAGGACCCAGATGCAGTACAACAATAGCCTCTTGCAGTTGGTAATAACTTTTATTGTCACCAACACAGAAATAGCTCAGCTTACAGACAAAGAGTTCGTTCTTCGTGCCGGAAGCACTAACAGTGTCTCTGGGATCGTCACTGAATGAAGAAACGAAGCTTGTACCCTCAGTGGCTGGCGAGGAGGAAACCCCGTAGCTCCACGAGCCGTCTCCACGTGCTGGAACGCCGACTGGGATCGAGCTGAGGGATGGTCTGGAACAAGCAGGGGTTCGGTAACCGGGAAGTCCGTCCGCGGGAGCAACAGTACCGACAGGGATCAGGCAGGAGGATCGTCTTAGCTGAGCGAAGGAGTCTTT
Organism: Plectropomus leopardus; assembly: GCF_008729295.1. NCBI lineage: Eukaryota > Metazoa > Chordata > Actinopteri > Perciformes > Serranidae > Plectropomus > Plectropomus leopardus. Next base: position 8 of record NW_024669311.1, on the reverse strand, counting down.
ACCAGGAG
>NW_024669310.1:0-287 GCF_008729295.1 Plectropomus leopardus | reverse complement strand
GCTCTACTGTGAACATGTGATTTATGACAACGAACTTGAGCTTTTAATGGCACACTTGACTACTTGACATCTTCACGGCCCACTAAACGGTGACATTTCCACGGCGTAGAAGTTTCTGTGTGTATTTGCGGCAGTGTCTACTGCGAAAATCTGATTTGTGACAACGTACTGGAGCTTTTTACGGCATAGTTTTCTCTTTGATGGCGTATTTCTTTTTTGCATTGTGTTTGAAGGCACGCCGTACTGTGACTTTTTACGGCATACCTGGCTGACTCTTTTGATGACAT
>NW_024669309.1:0-876 GCF_008729295.1 Plectropomus leopardus | reverse complement strand
AGACTGACGCATACTGATACGCTCACTGACACACACACACACACACATACAGTTGTGTTAATGTGTGTCTCAGTGGGCGGAGTCTTACCCTGTGTGTCCTCGCAGTATAAACACATACCTCTCAGGATGTCCATCCGCCACCAGTCCTCTGCTGGTCTTGGACAGCTGGTGGACGGTCTCGGCGTAGTCCTCCACCGCCTGCTCCACAATCTGATGCTTCTTCTGCATGGTGACGGCGCTCAGCTCGTCCTGCAGGAAACCAGTCCACGTTACGTCTCACACATTTCAGTCACCTCAGAAACCATGTCCCCATATTCCCTGTGCGTCCCCATGACGCACAAAAACACACACTGGTTTCAGGGAGACACAGAGGGAATATAGGGACATGGATTATGGGACCCAGTCCCATAATCCATAATCAAAAACCCAGTCTGTCCCCATCATCTCTCTGTGTCCCCCTGAAACCAACATGTGTCCACAAAAACCCAGTCTGTCCCCATGAATCCAGCGTGTCTCCGCAGAGTCTCACCTTGGCCTTCTCCTCGGACATCATGTACAGCTCCTGCTCGCTCATCCACGCCTCCGCCTCCGCCGCGTCAAAGTAGTATTGCTGGGCTTTGTGCGCCTCCTGCAGGCGGCCGTGGCGGCGCTCCGCCTCCTCCATCAGCTGCCGCCACAGCTCCTGCAGGGCGGCCAGGCGCTGGCGGATCACGCCGGCGTTGGGGGAGTCGTCCTTCAGGAGGCTCTGGCTGCGCTCCAGGATGTCGTCGATGCGAGGCTGATGACCCTGGATCTCCTTCTGCAGAGTCTGAGGAGGAGGAGGAGCAGGAGGAGGAGCAGGAGGAGGAGCAGGAGGAGCAGGAGGAGGAGCAGGAG
>NW_024669308.1:0-663 GCF_008729295.1 Plectropomus leopardus | reverse complement strand
CTTGAGTCCAAGTGGAGGCTTGTGTTAAATTAATAGAAAGTCCCTCAAGGCGTTCCTGAGATATTGTGTTCACAAGAATGGGCTGGATGTATGGATGTATGAACGGACAACCCAAAAACACAATGCCTCCAGTCACGGTGAAAGCTGGATATCGAATTGAACGCACTACTTATCATTTCTTTCTTTGCTATTTTTCTACATGCAAACTCCTTGTCAGACATTATTGCTTTATGCTTCAAAACATGGCCCTTAATATTAAAAAGTTGACAGACTGACAAAAAGTCACAATTAAACAAGAGCCAAATGCCTCCTAATTTACTGAAGACTGCAAGGGGAATTACATCAAGTTGAGAGATTAAATTGAGTTTCAGTGATCAATGCAGTACTCTGAAATCAGTTTCCTTTATCTGTCCTTTATAAATCTTTTTGTCTGATGTTCTGATGTCTAATTTTCCAAATAGCCACACTTGTTGGTGCATTAAAATTAGACTCATATTTTAGGTAACAGCAACACAAGAAGTTTCCCTGCATTGCATGTGAACTTTTAAACTCGGGTTTAAAAGGTTTCGTTTTAGAGACACAGAATAAATGCAATTATTTTCAAAGTTTCCACTTTACACTTCAAACTCACACCTTTCCACAGCGCTCGCATATTGAGCTCCT
>NW_024669307.1:0-529 GCF_008729295.1 Plectropomus leopardus | reverse complement strand
TTAACATTTTCTATTATTTATTGATCGACTACAGTGCAAGAAACTACATGATAATGAACTTAACTAACCTATTGTTGAGGGTATATTTTTTTTCCCGTTGAAAAACTTCAAAAAAACACTTTTTTTATTGAATTTTTAGGCGTCAAATGGTGAGGCTCCTCCCGTCCATGATGTCTGCAGAAAAGGGTTTCAAAATGGCCTATAGAAAGTAATGTGACAAATTTAAACACTGCTATTGGTTTACTTAGAACCCCACCTCTTTTTTAATGCATTGCATCATAACTTGGAATGTATTATCTGTGTGTAGAAGGCTTAAAATGGGGTTGTTGCCATGTGGCAAAGGAGATGTATAGCCTTCACCAGCTACACTGATTGTGACTTTCAGAGGAGAAACAAAGAAATTTACTGATCATTTGGCAGCGGAGACTATGTGAAAACGCTGCAAAACAATGGATGATGAGACCGATCACAGGAACTGATTGTGAGCACCAATAAACAGGTATGGACACTGGTGGATGAGGGAGGATAT
>NW_024669306.1:0-813 GCF_008729295.1 Plectropomus leopardus | reverse complement strand
TTTAAATTGTTGACGTTAGCTCCACCAGCTAACCTCCAACAATGGTGAATATATGTTTCCAGAGAGGAGCCGTGACCCTTGAAAGTTTATGTGCAGGCCCTCATTTCTAAAAGCGTCCCTGCATTCCCAGAACAGGATAAAATTGTCAATAAGAATAGCATGTGCTGCTGGCAGACAGAGGAGAGCCATGTGTGGAGGCTCAGCAGCCTCAAGAAACGTCCCATCCTACAGCCGACCAGAAATAAAGGACCTCACTCTGGCCTTTTTTAAAATGTCCAGCAACTCAATAAAATCCTGTTTTAAAATCTCTGACTGTTGTAGTGGGATGTTCTTCACGACAGCAGTCCTAACTGTGGGATTTCCCTCCAGAGCCTGGCGAAGCTGCCCTGAGATGACATGGACCTTGGCTCCGGGGAAACACAGCGTTAGGGCGGATGGAGACCTGACCTGCCTGATGGAGTCCCTGATGATAATTGTTGTATGGTCAGGTCGTGGAGCCAGAGGGGTGGAGGCTCCGGTCGTCAGAGTCCTGGTGGTCGGAGGGGACGTCCAAGGTGTGGAGGCTTGTTGGGTGGAGTCTCCAGCTGTCAGAGGCTGTGGGCAGAGCGTGAAGGAGAGGGTCGCAGTTCCCTGGAGGATGGAGGGCCGGGGAGTTGGTCTGAGGTGCTGTTATGAGGAGGTGGTGAGCGGAGGAAACTCCAGTTCATCCAGTGGACTGAACTTTTTGGACAGACAGGGGCCTGGGAGCGAGGGAGACACGGAGAAGACCTCTACCGTGTCTCTTCCTGTGGACTAGAATCCACGGTGGTGACT
>NW_024669305.1:0-561 GCF_008729295.1 Plectropomus leopardus | reverse complement strand
ACACGTCCAGCGGTGTCTGCTGGTCCTCAGCAAATGGACCACTAGTGATGCTGACATTTAATACACTGCTGAGGTTTTGATATGCATGACAGCTAATTAACATCAGTGCTTTAAATTGAAAGAATGTGACAGGCTCGTAACAGCATGATGCATAAGGATGACAGGACAGCATGAACGGTGAGGTGGGGGTTAACCCACATTTTTACTCTGACATGATGACATTTGGCAATAAAATATACAACAATAAGTGGAATCAAAATGATGTAATTTACATAAAATGGGGTTATAGCAAAAGATGAAACAGTTTATTGTTTTGTTTAAGGCCATTTGAGGTTGGTAATGATGACCAGCTAGGGATCATATGACCCTTTTCCATTGGTTGACTGCACTGAGCCAAATCATGCCAATTTGCATTTTCTTTGTCAGTTTTGACATGCCACGCCACGTCGCGCCAACCGCCTCCAAGCAGGAAGTGTTGGTGTCTCTCAAACCGTAGCCAACCCCTGATGACTCCCATCTCCCTCTGAAACAGGCATGTGTGTGGTGAGAACCCCCCCCCCC
>NW_024669304.1:0-409 GCF_008729295.1 Plectropomus leopardus | reverse complement strand
CTTAACAGAATCCCAGCTAGCAGAGAACATTCTAACAACATTGGCTAACATTCCCTACAAGTTGCAATGATGTCTTACAGACAACATTTTAATCTAATGTTCAGAGAACATTTTAAGGATGTTTCTAATTTTAAATAATTTCCCTGTAAGGTTTAATGCTGACTAAGACGTAGTGTTATAACTGCAACATTCTGAGGATGTTCTGATGATGTTGAGGGAAGACAGATCATAGAATGGCATTTAAAAAAATGTTCCCACAATGTTACATGAGAACAAAGGAAGAATGTTTATAGAGCAACATTCAGAACATTTTATTGAGGCCTGAGATTATAGACCTTTTATTTAGATGAAAATACAAATGATGTGTTGTATTAACAATAAAAATAAATAAATTAATTAAAAATATTCA
>NW_024669303.1:0-437 GCF_008729295.1 Plectropomus leopardus | reverse complement strand
CTCACGATAATGTTTTAGCTTTTCAAAAGATAATTCTCTTCAACTCTCATGGACAGAAACAGTTTACACCTTGATATTTTAATAAAACAAGAACAATTTTGCAAGCATTCAATACTCCAGCTCCCGTCACGCTCTGACAGATTGCTAAGGGCTCCTGGAATATGATCTGTAATATTGTTTTCTACTTTTATCTCCAGATTGGTCTAGACTTCACGCCATGGTGTGCTCCCACACAGGAAGACAGAGACAACCAGATGAATGTCTTCATTAAACAGCTCGACGTCGCCAAGGAACTGGACCTGCCTGTGTGAGCACAATATAATAAAATGATGCAGCTGCATTTTTTTCACCTGCATTTTATCAGTCATCCTGCTGCTTAACCAAGAGGATTAAAAATGTGCCTCTGTCACTCAGCAAACATATTTTCATGGTAGTAA
>NW_024669302.1:0-678 GCF_008729295.1 Plectropomus leopardus | reverse complement strand
GAAGAAAGTGGTATTTAAGTTATTACAAGCATTTGTGGGAGTCTGAGTAGCTCACTTGCTAGACGTGTATTTGTAGTTAAATCACAAGTAAAGGAGCATCCCAGAGGCCTGGAGTCTCACCGTACATCTGGCCTAAATCTTAGCATGTAGCTGAAATTCATTACTTAAAGGGACAGCTTACCCTAAAAACAAAAATGCGCATTTTCTTTTTACTTGTACAACTATTAATCAGTCTAGATTGTTTTAGCTGACAAGTGTTGGCGATATTGACTGAATGTAGCTGAAAGCTTCAACAAAGACCAAGAACATGGAGCTGGTCAGCTGCAAAATCTGAGGTTTGGTCACACATTTAAAAATGATATCATGTAGACAACATGTTAGCACACAACAATGTACACACACACACACACACACACACACACACACACACACACACAGTCTGGCCTTTTAAATGACTGCCCTCTTGAAACCTCGCTGAATATTAATCATCACACACAGAATGTGTAATTTTACGAGATAATGCCACTTGAAACTCAGCTCTAATTTTCAATTAGAAAATAGATAATTTGGGGAATGGACCCTATGACATTTACATCTGTGTGAGTGTGGGTTTAAGTGTCTGTGTGCACTCTGTGTGTGTGTGTGTGTGTGTGTGTGTGTGTGTGTGTGTGTGTGTGT
>NW_024669301.1:0-641 GCF_008729295.1 Plectropomus leopardus | reverse complement strand
GCGGCGCGTCCCTTTGATCAGCCGCTCTCTGGGGAGACGCGCCGACGTGCTGCTCGGCCTGCTGGGAATCGTAGTACGACACGGCGGCGACCAGAGCGCTAATTATTATCATCACAGCGGCAGATCAGAGACGGAGACGCGGGGAGACAGAGACAGAGGGAGACGGGCTCATAAGACTGTGAGACGGGATGTCTCAGAGACGTGTCTCCACCATCGGCAGAGCTGCTGTCACACACACTGATGTATCGATACATATTGATGAGGAAGCTGCTGCTGTCGTCTCTCTGGAGCCTCTTTAGTTTCTGTTTGTTTATGACGTTAAAACATTAAATCACCTCAGGAAACGGGACAGACAGTTTACGGTTCTACACGGAACAAACGACCGTGGAACCTGACGGAGACCGTGACCTTTGACCCGTGAACGCAGTCTTACCCTGCTGAAGCAGTCGACCTCTCTCAGCCTCTGTTCAAGCAGTCTGAGCAGCAGCTCCGCAGGACGCTCCTGAACACACACACACACGCACACAGAGACACACACACACACACGTACACACACAGAGACACACACACGCACACACACACACACACACACACACACACAGACACACACACGCACACAGAGACACACACACACACACACA
>NW_024669300.1:0-1014 GCF_008729295.1 Plectropomus leopardus | reverse complement strand
TGAACTGCCCAGTAATTTTGACTGACCCCGCCTACTGCGCATGTCAGTGAAAGGGATAGCGCATGCTATGGACCGCCAGATTTTGAACGTTCCAATCCTTAACTTTATGGATCTTCCTGGACCCTTAGCTCGGCTGACTCTTAACTTTCTGGACGTTAGCGTGGTGGACTATAAACTTTCTGGAACTTTCTGGACCCCTAACACTCTAAAGGAATCCTAATTTGGTGAGTATTTCAGAAATCTTCCAACATTTTTGTGGTCATTATTGTGATTTAAAAAAAAAGCGGTATTATTTTTTTCTTTTAGCTGTATTACTGTTTGATTTGAAGCTATAATGTTATACTGTGGTGAAATTAGTTTCTCTGTGATTGGAAAACAAGTATATATTGGACAATTTGAAACTGTTTTTGCTAACTTCAGTACCACTGACATGAGTTTGCTTGATGGGTAAGCTAACGGCAGATAGCTAGCTAACGAGCTAATGTAACTTTAAAGAAGCATTAGCTATTGGTGGAACAAAAGGAGGGAACTCTCAAGGTAGGCTACTGTTACCATGCTAACAAACCAGAATCACTCTCAAATTCCACACACTCAATTGTAAATTAAACATTTGCGGATAAGGTGAGGTTCACTTAAAATTGGTGATAAACTGATGTTGGGGTTTTATGAATTAAGATTAACCAATTAAACGTAAATGCTACCAAGCCTTTGTTTCCAAATGAAACCTGTCAATGTAAAGTAACTTCTTAACAGTTAGCTAATATTAGCTATTTTAATCTGTGCTTTTAAGGTGGTAGGGAAATAAGCCTGGTCAGGAAGATATTATTAGTATTGTGTCAAAGAAGCTTTTGCAAGGAGAGTAAAGTGTTGAGTTTAAATCCACCCAGTAAAGATTTAAAAAGGGGTGTGAACCTAAAAATGTTTTTTTTATGGATTAAGAATTTCTCTGTTAAAGTTAAAAAAAAACAAAAAACTAATAACATAGTTCAAGTCATCATAACAGATTACATGTTT
>NW_024669299.1:0-263 GCF_008729295.1 Plectropomus leopardus | reverse complement strand
ATTGAGCCGCAGCATGTGGCTAGCTCGGTTCTCTCTGTCCCTACTAAGGTAAAAGAGCCTGCTCACATGCTGCTGTCTGGGAGCAGAGACCGAGCATGGCTGTTATTACCATGTGTAATAACATCTTCAACATTTATGAAAGATTAAATAAAATGTCAGCTAACGTTGAGACCACAGTTTTGAGTTGAGCATGAATTAACACAATACCAATCATATTTGAATAGGATTTGCCCAGACAAGCTAATGTTACTGGCTTAACTGCT
>NW_024669298.1:0-636 GCF_008729295.1 Plectropomus leopardus | reverse complement strand
TATAACTGAGGAAGACTGGCATAAGGTGTGTCGGGTGCAACAGTCAACCACCGGGTCAAGAGTATGGAGGGAGTTCGTTGGAAAATTGTTGTACGATTCTTCATAACCACAAAGACAAAAGGGAGATACACCCCAGAGCAGAATGCGTGCTGGAGGCTATGTGGACAGGAGGCGGGGGACCACACACACATATTTTGGAAATACCAAAAGTTAAGGGAGTACCGGGTGAAGGAGTATGGGGAGTATTAAAGGGGGTAATAGGCTATGAGGTGCCTCAGACTGGCCTGGTGTTACAGCTGGGGAATCTGACACAGGAAAACACTCAGGGCCGGGATAAATACATGATAAAGGTACTGTTGGCAGCCAGCAAGAGCTGACCCACCTAAAAAGGAGCAATGGCTGGGTATAATAGAGGAAATATATGAGATGGAAAGACTCACACACATTTTGAGGGTCCAGGAGGGGAAATTTGAATCAAAGTGGGAAAAATGGGTGGAGTGACCTCGGCTCTGTACCAGGCTCTGTTGAAGAGTAGGGGAAACTCAACCCTGTATATAAAAGAAAAGTGGGAAAGATAACTTGGAATTGATATAACTGAGGAAGACTGGCATAAGGTGTGTCGGGTGCAACAGTCAA
>NW_024669297.1:0-408 GCF_008729295.1 Plectropomus leopardus | reverse complement strand
AACTTATGCTTTTGCTTGCTTGACATGCTATGTCACTACGAGGTCAATGTCCTACATCGTTACAGTGACCGCGCCAACATAATTAAGATGAAGCAAAGGCCCCGCGATAGAAGATATTGAAATAGAAGTAACACCCTCCAGTTTCATATCTGAAGTGTGAGGCATTTGAGCTTCCTTAAGTCAGAACGTAATAAAGGTGAGAAAATAACAGAAAAGACAAAAACAGTCTGCAAATATTGCAAGAGGGTGTTGAACTACACAAATAATACAACTAACATGAAGCAGCATGAGAGCCGGCATCATAGAGAGGAGCTCCGGTCAGCCCTGCCTACGCACGTTCCTTTAACGACGACTACACAGCCAAACCACATTGACAAGCGCATTCACAACCCTGCTCACCCAAACAAC
>NW_024669296.1:0-220 GCF_008729295.1 Plectropomus leopardus | reverse complement strand
CTTTCGATGCAGTCTCTCTTCTCCGAGCTCTGAGCAGATGTCTGAGCTCCTCACCCTATCTCTAAGGCTGAGCCCAGCCACCCTACAGCAGAAACGTATTTCTGCCAGTATCTGCAGTGCCATTCTTTTTCGAACAATCCAAAGCTCAAGACCATAAGTGAGGGTTGGAACGTAGATGGCCTCATCAATTGGGAGTTTTGCCTTCCCACTTAGCTCCCCC
>NW_024669295.1:0-533 GCF_008729295.1 Plectropomus leopardus | reverse complement strand
AAGTTTTGCAATGTGCTTTGATAGAAACCTTTTCAGTAAATGATGACGAATAATGACCAAAATGCACGAGTAGCGCTCACTTCAGGGCATACTCCCTTTCGTGGCCTAAACCGGTAACTACAGTTCAATACAAGAAATCTAAAAGCATCACAAACGTGCATTTAAACTCAATCTTATATCAAACAATTGTGACTACGCATTTGTGTGTGTGTGTGTGTGTGTGTATCACTATCATTTAGCATGGTCCGATTTGCATCAAACTCACAGTCCCCCTGCTGGTGAGCGCGAGCTGACCTGAAAAGATCAGCTGGTCAGGTGCTTCACAGCCCGAGATGCGCTTATTTTGTGGTCATAAAATAGTAATAATTCATCAGATCATAACGCCTCAGCGGATCTCAACCAAAACGCCAGAGATGATTGGATGGTTGATATTTATGCAAGAATCCCACAGACAAAAATTCAGAGATGCGCAACTTTCTTGTGCAGAGATCTGCAAGACACATACATCTTACTGAACATATTACTGTAAATTA
>NW_024669294.1:0-434 GCF_008729295.1 Plectropomus leopardus | reverse complement strand
AATGAACTCCTCCTGCCTGTCACACCGTCTGCACAGGGGACAGGAGGGGAGAGACCCTGGGCTTGAGGGAGGAAGAGCCGTGCACTGCGGTAACTCTGAGTGGGGAATATATTACAATATAATTCTCTCTTTTACCCCAATGATATGAATACGTTGCTACATTTGTCCCTCGTTGCTTTTGAAAAATTAGGTTGATGAGAGCATCTGAAAATTCTGTAAACATAGCAAGAAAGTTGCCAAATTATGTCTGCTCATTGCATTTTCCAGCTTCTTTGCCTGGTTTTGACCATTCTTATTCTCGGGAGAAAAATTAAATGAAAAAACAACGTATAGGTTTTTGTGTACATTGGTTCCTTGGCTGTTTCACATTCTTGTCCTTGAGAAACACCACACACACACACACACACACACACACACACACACACACACACACA
>NW_024669293.1:0-602 GCF_008729295.1 Plectropomus leopardus | reverse complement strand
TCATGCTTTGGCTTTAAATACTAAATTTTCTGGGTCTTGACAAAAAAATGAATGCTTTTTGTGGCACTTTCGTAGCAGGAAAAGCAGTGATGTTTCTGTAAAAACAACTTCTTTTTTTGGCACTATCCCGCCTGGATAAAACAGCGACGGATTACAGAATAACCATGACTGTATGCTAAAAAGCCACTGAAAATGCAGCAGTGATTCCCAAAAGAAAAGAAAAAAACATCTGATTTTGTTTGTTGTTCTCCAACAGTGGTCTTTCAAATATGTATAAAATGTACAAATGTATTGTATCCGTGGTTTGCAGAAATGTACTATGCCAACATTGTCTGCCGGCAACTTGGATGCTGGCTTTGTCCAAAGGTTTAAAAAAAATTTTAAAAAGTTTACACTTCTTTTGTACTTATAAAATGAGATATAACATCTTAATTTGTGAGCTTTTGAGACGCTGTAAAGTGTATTTTATTTTGTAAAAAGCTTGCTATCTTATGCAGCAATCAGTTAAAAGAGTTGTATAAATCTTCTTTTCTAACGCTACAAAAAAAAAGCCTCTTCTGCAAAATATCAAAATATTCCCTTTAAGGTCAAGAGTATAGTAT
>NW_024669292.1:0-383 GCF_008729295.1 Plectropomus leopardus | reverse complement strand
TTTAGATGCACCGAGATGCAGGAGTTGATTCAGAGTGGCTAATTGTATACAGTGGTGTAATTATAGGGAAACTGTTCCAGTTGCGGGTAGCGGTGAAAATAATGACAATAATGATGATATTGAAGAACAATGTTAAACTAGAAATATTCTGAACATTGAGTTCATGCCAAACCAACCTCAACCCAAATACACTGCAGCTGGAAAGCTGTCAAATAGGTTTTTTTTTCCAAGACAGTTGGTAAAGGCAGTATTTTACAGCTTCACTATTGCCAAACTGTGAAGGGAATTTCACTGTATTATAAAATACTCTCTAAAGATTGATGATTACTGCAATACTGTCCTTGCTGCTCACCAAAGAAAGCTATAAACTACATTGTAAACTA
>NW_024669291.1:0-793 GCF_008729295.1 Plectropomus leopardus | reverse complement strand
ACTTCAACATGACTGAGAGACCACCTGACCCCCTAAGGATTAAACACACTACTTCTATTAACAGCAGGCATAGACTAGACCTTAACTGGTATGATCCTCAGTGGGAGCTGAAAATAAGTGTTGAAGTATGGAAACAGTCTCTCAGAGAAAGTGCGTGTGAAGGTGTGTATGTGTGTGTTAGTATCAGGATCAGAGAACGACAGCTGTCCTCTGTCCCAGTCCAGATTCACTCTGATCCTCTGGAGCTTCTTCGTTAAACTCAGACTGATGGGTAATCCTGGCAGTGAGAGCACTGAGTACTCACCGTCTTCGAACCCTATCCTCCAGAATCCAGCTTTCAGCCATCCTGTCCTCTGGACAGACTCGGCTGCCACACCCAAAAACCAGCAAGTGTTGTCTCCAACCTCAACGTCCCAGCTGTGAGTCCCAGAGTTAAAACCCTCGGAGCCCAGAACAGAGTAAAAGTTTCCAAACCTCTCTGGGTTTTTAGGAAGCTTCTGTCTCTGTCCTCGTCTCAATCTGGTCAGATTGTTAGTCAGGACGAGTTCTGGATGAGCAGAGTTTGGGTCCAGAATCACAGGACTGTAAGAGATCATCCTCTTCATCTTGTACCAGATGTTGAAGGACAGGTTGCCCAGGTGTTTGGCCTCGTCTATCAGAGCTCCTAAGAGCAGCTGTGGATCCTCCAGCAGGGGGCGCTGCTGGACTCTGTCCACTGCAGCCTTGTAGTTGAGCAGGAAGGAGACGTCTTCGGCTCTCAGCTCGTCCTCTGTGTCTCTGACTGTGTCTGAAA
>NW_024669290.1:0-252 GCF_008729295.1 Plectropomus leopardus | reverse complement strand
TACACCCGCAAGCACACTAATCACCTATTTTTTATGTACTGCTCGTACGTATATGTACAAAAGTACTGCGCCAGAATTTGAGTATTACTCATGTTATCGGGAAGGCTGCGATCTCGTGGGCAGTGTGTTAATGGTAGTAAAGAAGAAGTACAGAGAGTGAAAGTGTGCTTAAAGGAGGCACGTTAAGGTGGTGGATGGGTCAAATAAACAAAGGACTTTCCCCCAGGAGACCGCTGTGTGTGTCCCTCATGA
>NW_024669289.1:0-1070 GCF_008729295.1 Plectropomus leopardus | reverse complement strand
GAATGAGTAAATGGAAGGGGTTTTTTGAACCAGCCTACAGAATGAAACTCTTGTCTTTCTGCCTTGTTCACAGCTGACATTCTGACTTATCATAGTCAGAAGCTGCAGGTGTTAATGATATTAGTGACGGCTCTGTTCTTTAGTAGGGACAGTGACAGTGAGCCACTGTGCACGATACCTTAAACCGAAGCAGCAAAATGAAATTCAGCCAGTATTATTTTATTACTTACACCTGTGCTTTACTGTGACATGTCAAAATGTCTTGTGTGAAAAAGGCTCCTGTCATCTGATTATATGATCCCTGCATGACAGTGCCTGTACTTAGCTGATTGGCCAAAGATGGGTTTTCTCAAGAAAGACACACCACTCTGTGCAATTTAGATGCCTGAAAGGTAAAATGTGTGAGAATTCTTCATCCAGGTTAACAATTTAGCTAATTTCCCATTTTTTTCATATATTTTTTCATATATTTAGCAGCTAGCTTGCAATTAGAGCTCGAGTGTAAATGGCCAACAGCTGGCTGATAGTGAACAGTAGTCAGAATCTCCCAGTCAAAGCCCTTATGCACCCACACAGATGTTTCCACTTATTCGTACTTATTAGAACCTGCTCAGGTCGGAGGTGAGTGAAGCTTTGCTGGATTTACATAAGATCAGTAAACATCACTGAAAAATGATAACTTTTCATACTGCAACAAGTGCAGTAAAAGGTAGGAAGGTCAGCAAGATGTTAATAAGCTTTATTCATGTTAGGGTAATATTGGTATTCCACTAAAGCAAAATTGTTTTTACAAAAGCAGGCAGGACCTCACCAACTGCATCATTTAACCAAATTATTTTCATGCACCACCAGCTATTGGTTATGCATGATACAAATCTGCCAAATTCAGTGGGTGTAGTGTCATGTACAGGCCTGGAGTTTAATGTACGTAACAGCTGGGTCGCCAGAAGAAATGCTGGCGTTGTTCATTTCTGCAAACCTCAAATAGGCATGTTTCATAGATATCATATCAATGTTTCTAAAGGGTCATGGTGTATGAGCTGACAGTCAGCTGGGGGAAGATGGCTTCA
>NW_024669288.1:0-1279 GCF_008729295.1 Plectropomus leopardus | reverse complement strand
CACCTGAGAACACCTGAGAACACCTGAACACACCTGAGCACACCTGAACACACCTGAGAACACCTGAACACATCTGAGAACACCTGAGAACACCTGAACACACCTGAACACACCTGAGAACACTTGAACACACCTGAGAACACCTGAGAACACCTGGACACACCTGAGAACACCTGAGAACACCTGTGAACACCTGAACACACCTGTGAACACCTGAACACACCTGAGAACACCTGAGAACACCTGGACACACCTGAGAACACCTGAGAACACCTGAGAACACCTGATTACACCTGTGAACACCTGAACACACCTGAGAACACCTGAGAACACATGGACACACCTGAGCACACCTGAGAACACCTGGACACACCTGAACACACCTGAGCACACCTGGACACACCAGAACACACCTGAACACACCTGAGCACACCTGAGAACACCTGGACACACCAGAACACACCTGAACACACCTGAGAACACCTGAGAACACCTGAACACACCTGAACACACCAGAACACACCAGAACACACCTGAACACACCTGAACACACCTGAGCACACCTGAACACACCTGAGCACACCTGAACACACCTGAGCACACCTTAGAACACCTGAGAACACCTGGACACACCTGAGCACACCTGGACACACCTGGTGGATAAAACGCAAAACAAAGCCCCCGATGATGTCATCGCGTCATCATCAGAATAGTTGCCATTTCATTTCCTGTCAAAGGAAGTACAAATACTTCAACAGTATACTAAAAGTACTTCATCAACTTCACTTTTTTTCCTGCAGAGCTTCAGCAGTTTATTATTATCAGCTTGATTTGGGACGCTGTGTGTGTGTGTTGTGTGTGTGTGTGTTGTGTGTGTGTGTGTGTGGGTGTGGGATTATCAGGCTGTAATCTGTTAATCTCTGCAGGGTCTCCTGCTGTAAATAGCTGCAGGTCAGATTAGAAGGCGCTCTGTCGCTGCCAGAGGAAATAAAATACGGACAACAGAAAATAAACCCAAAACCAGCTGCTCCCCAAAATCCCCCAAATCCCTAATATACTGATCATATTAATATACGAATGATATTTATATACTGATCATATTAATATACGAATGATATTTATATACTGATCATATTAATATACGAATGATATTTATATACTGATCATATTAATATACGAATGATATTTATATACTGATCATATTAATATACGAATGATATTTATATACTGATCATATTAATATACGAATGATATTTATATACTGATCATATTAATATAC
>NW_024669287.1:0-13816 GCF_008729295.1 Plectropomus leopardus | reverse complement strand
GTCCTTTATCCTGATGTTTTCATTGTTTATATATTCAAAACACTAAATATTCTGGAGGTCTTAAAAGATTAGGAAATATGACCAAAAATGCTGGCGCTGGCTGGCAATTTAATAGAAAATCCCTTGGCGGGAAAAGAGCAGCATTATCGAATTATAAATCGTGATAAATATCGATATTGATCAATATGGGGGAAATGATCCTGATGATATCTTTTTGCCATATCGCCCAGCCCTTTCACTCACCAAAAACCAAAAACAGAGACCCGGACAGTCTGCAGGTCATCCCGCACTCAGGCACTGCCCACCATCCCTGACGCTGCGGCTGATCCTGGAGCTGCGGGCCGGCTGCCTGCGTGTGTCCTCCGGGCTGGACTCTGAGGAGCGGACGGTCAGGACGGTCCCAGCCGGCAGGGCAGCACTCAGCGCGGCGTGAGTCTGTAGACTGGGCCCGAGGCACCGCTCCGGGAGCAGCAGAGGCATGGTGGCTGAGGCTTTACCCTGTTGTTGTTGTTGTTGTTGTTGTTGTTGTGTTTTCACCGCGGAAGTCACGCCCAGTATTTAACATTAGCTTGTTAGCCAGTTAGCTTAGCATCGCTCATTGTAGCTCCAATCTAAGTTCGTAAACAAGTTCGCGTGATTTCAACTAACTTGGCAGTTTTAGTCCAGTTTTTAACCCCCTCGGCGCTACTAACATGGATCTGGATCAGATCTGGGATCTGGTCAGCTGCCGGAGAGCTGGTCCCGCCGCTCCGCTCCTCTGCGGTTCAAATTTACAAACCGGAAGTAAACAAACGGGACACTTCCGACTCTATCGATATTTCAGAATAAAAGCGCCACCCACTGAGGACTGGAAAAACTAAATCAAAGCTTTAAAGGGCTCTTATTTTTTTTCAAAATTGAGCGTTTATATGCAAAACAATCAATGTAATGTAATGTCATAAACTAACTCAAGTTTTTAAAGTCGCCTCAGATTTTTAAAGAAAAACACTGTCAATGTTTTTAAAGAAAAAAACCTTTCTGCAGTTTATTAAATGATCAGAAATCTTAACTGAAAATAAGTCCGAAAAATTTGCAAAAAAGTGCAGAAAAAAAACTTTTGAGGAGTGCACAAGTGCACCCCTCAAAAGTTTTTTTTTTGTTAAAATCACCTGAAATTTTTTAAGGAAAAAAAAGTTTGAAACACCACGTGTAAATATGCTCTTTATTTTGAAGGCACAATAACTTCAACGGATGTTTATCTTCCGGTAACTTTAACTCACTGGAAAAGCGAGTTCCGGTAGGAACTGTTCTTGATCTAGTTATCACCATTTTTAAGAATTAGCTTCACGTTTTAACCGTCTTGTCACGTGTCAATATAAATAATTAAAGCCGAGTGTTTTAACTATATTAATTATCGCGCGTTTTTAGCGTTAATCTGCCTCCATGCTGACGGTCATGTTTTGGTGACGGACCGCGGACCAAAAGTTTGACTTCCGGTCGGTGTTTTTTGGGAGAGATGGCGTCTCGTGCTCACGAGGTGACTCTGGTGGGTCTGTGTGACGGAGAGCTCGACCCCAAAAAACACCGCTCCTGCTTTCTCACTAACAAGGTCGGGGGCCGGCCGGATTGGCCCCCGGGAGTCTCCCGACGGGCCCCCCGCTGTGGCCGCTGCGGGGCCCCGTTAGCGCACGTGGTTCAGGTGTACTGCCCCCTGCAGGCCTCCCCCTATCACCGGAGCCTCCACCTGTTCGCGTGCCCGGGAGCCGCGTGCAGCGGCCGGACAGACTGCTGGACGGTGCTCCGCTCTCAGTGTCTGGAGGACGCAGCGGGGACTCCCGGAGGACCCGAGCCGCCTCAGGAGGCTCCTCTGTCGGCCACAGACTGGTGTGACTCCGCTGATGACTGGGGGATGGAGGAGGAGGAGGGAGGAGGAGGTGTGAAGGAGGACAGACAGGTTCAAGAGGAGGCGGCAGCTCCTGAGGAGGAGGGTAGGGGCCAAACCAAGGACACTCGCTCGGCCAGGGGCCACAAAGTGACAGGCGTCCAGGGGCCAGTCACAGCGAGCCCACAGTTTCTAAGATTTAAGGATTTAAGGACATTTTCAGGATTTGAGGATATTTTCAAATTTTGGGACACATGTCTATGATTTAAGGACACATCCAGGAAGTCTTTTCTTCAATTTTGGGACATTTCTGTAATTGTAGCACATATCTATTTAAACACATTTCAGGATTTTAGGGTGTGTCTTGGATTTTGTAGAAAACTTTAAAAAAACGCTTTTTTCTTTGTTTTCCCTAAAATGTATTTGTAAAGAAACCCACATGTTTGTAATTCAGTTTTTTTTTATCCGCAATGTCTTCTTTTATTATATAAATTTGTCAATTTTTACTGAAATCTGAAAGCATTTGGGGTTTTTTACTTAAAGAAAACTGCTTTGTTTTTAGTTCTTTTTTTACAGCCGGAAACTGAAAAAAACAGAAATTATTGTGTGATTTTCAAATTTCCGACGGTCCTTAAACGCGTAATGTGGGGTGCAGAAACGATGTTTGAGTCGATTTTAAATCTCCTGTTTGAGAAACACCGGGGACGTGGAGCACGGAAAAAACACTCTGGCTCCCGGAAAAGTCATGGAGAGTTTTGAAATGTAGTCCATGAAAATTATTGTGTTTCAGAAATCCTTCTCTGAATTTTCTGTTTATTTTGTCTTTTATTTCCGGCAGCTGGCGAGGCGGAGGTCCGCGGGCGGCTTCAGGGTCTCAGTTTGGGAGACCCGCAGGAGGACGCTCCTCCGCTCCGCTCCGTCTTCATCAGCGTGGAGGAGGAGGCGGATCTGGGCGGAGAGGACGGCGGCCTGCAGCACGCTCGGCAGCTGCTGAGGGAGTACGAGAGGAGAGAGGGCGCGGCGGCGGGAGAGCCGGCGGGCGGCGCGGGCGGCGGCGGGGAGGAGAAGTACGAGAAGACGAGAGCCCGGCACGGAGACGCCGTTTTCTCCAGGTTCATGAAGAAGATCTCGCTCTGTCCTCAGCAGATCCTGCGGTACTGCCGCGGAGGGAGGCCGCTCTTCATCTCCGAGCCTCCGGCCGACATGGCTCGGGCGGTGCCGGCGTGCGGCGGCTGCGGCGGCTCCAGGACCTTCGAGCTGCAGCTGATGCCGGCTCTGGTGAGCGTGCTGCGGAGGGAGGGCGGCGCGGAGGCGGAGCTGGAGTTTGGGACGGTGCTGGTTTACACGTGCTCAGACAGCTGCTGGACGGCGGGATCGAGATCACCTGTGGAGGAGTTCTGCCTGGTTCAGGACGACCCGGACCAGCAGCTCTTTAAATAACTGGACTGGTTAAACTGGATCACAGCTGGGACACGACTAAAAACGGAGAACATATCCGGGTCTGGACGCTGGCGATGGCAGTTTTCATTTTGAGGGGTCTGAGCTGGAAGTCTTGCTCTTGCAGACCTGCGTCGGTTTACCGTTTCACCTGCTGCAGGTGTGCTCCGGGGCACTGTGACGTCACCGCAGGGCGTGGTCACAGCGGCCGGTCTGCTGAAGATGAAACGGCCTTTACATGCACACAAATATTACACTTTATATTCTAACAAGAGAGTTACGGTCTGAAATGAAATCCTGAGGAAAAATGCAGGTAGAGGTTACGGCAGTGATACTCAACTCATGGCCCGTGGGCCAAATCTGGCCCCTGATAGGGTGCACAGTGGCCCCCCAACCATTTTATAATTCTCAATAATAAAATAAAGTGATTCTCACTGTGAAGTTTTTGTCCTTTTAGTCTCCATAAGGTGTCAGAGATATAAAACAGCATCAAAAAAAGATCCAGAGGAGGACACCCCCGACAGAGGACACAGCTGAGACACTAATGTCTTAAAATATTAGAAATGTCCTAAAACATCTTTTTTTCCAATAAAAATGGCACAAATATTTAAATCACTGATTAAAGATAAAGAAGAAAGAAAGAAAGAAAACATGTGTTACAAAGCCATGATTTTCTTTAAAAATACATTTTAAGGGGGAAAAAATATTAATACCTTTCTTTTATAACATTACCAAAATTCAATAAATATACTGAAATCCTAAAATGTCCTGAAATCCTAGAAAATCCCTAAAATCTGATAAACATCATAACATACTAAAAATGTCCTAAAATCCTGGAAATGACCTAAAATTTGAGAGATGTCCTTAAATCTTAGAGACATCAGAAAATCTGAGAAACGTCTTAAAATCCAAGAAACATGCTAAATTCTAGAAAAGGCCACAAATCCTTAAAATGTCCTAAAATCTTATAAACATCCTGAAATCCTAGAAGTGTCCTTAAATTCTAGAAACCTTCTAAATCATAGAAATGTCCTACAATTTTTGAAATGTTCTTCAATCCTATAGACATCCAAAAATCAGAGAAACGTCCTTAAATCATAAAAATGTCCCAAAAGTGTCCTGAAATCCTACATACATACATACATGGGGCTGCTGTGACTGGCCCCGGGCCCGGGCCCGGCCCCGGGCCCCCGGCCCCCGGCCCCCTGTCACTCTGTAAAAGTGGCCCCAGGCAGAGTTGAGTATCACTGTAATAATAAGTAGATGGATATTAAATCTCGGGGCAGAACTTTGCTGCCAAATCCGAGAAATGGAGTCCAGCTGAGGAGGACGAGTGTCCCAAACGTTGCTGCCAGAAACCAGCTGATGCTCATTATTTTGGGTTTTGACCCAATTTTCACTGAAAAATCTTAAAATTTCTGAAAATATCTCGACAGATGGGTTTAAACTAGCTGGGTTGCTGTTTTCCCGCTGCAGAGACTCTTCACAGTTTGCCGTGAACACAGCTGAAATAATGTCTGATGTTTCCTGCTGTGACCTCTGACCTCTCTGTGAGGAGCCGCTGCTGCTCGGAGTCACTTTGGTGCCTTAAATGTGCTGCTGCATGAGACGTTGGAAACATGTGTGATGATATTTCACCTACAGAAGCTGAGAGCGGCCGCGATTACAGTTACTTTTTCAATGCTGTTATGTCAAATTTAAATCTTGTTTTTGTTTTGTGATAACGGATTAATTTATGTCAATTCTAAAAAAAAAAAAAAAAGAAACGATAATTTATCACTTGAAATCAGGTTTTGTTTTCTGTGGATGAAAAAATGAGCGCCTCGTTCATGATGAAACTTCCTTTCAGCCTTCAAAGATCACAGCTTTAACTTTTTGTTAAAAACTTTTGGCAATTTTCTTTTTTCTTCAAAATTTTTGGCGATTGTCTTTTTCTTTACAATTTTTTTGGGGCTGATTTTTTTTTTCCAAAAACATTTTACCATTTTTTTTATTTATCATTGTTTTCTTTTAAAAATATTTGGTGATTTTTTTTTCTTAATTGGCAAAAAAAAAAAAAAATTTCAAACTTATGGTGATTTTTAAAGGAAACCAGCCTTACAAAAACCCACAAGTCCACCGAAATAACAATCGCCAAAAATACGCCATTTTTCAGAAATTATTGTTGCATTTTCACATTTTGGCAGCCCTTAAACACACCGTGTGGGACGAACACTTAAAGCACTTTTTCCTTGAGTTGATCAAAGAAAAATATTTGCAGCTTTGAGGTTTAAAGGTTTGAAAAAACGGCGGTTTGTAAGACGCAGGTCTAATCTGCTGCTAAACTATCACAGCAGCGCAGTGAGAGGTTTGGACCTTTTGTTCTCGCGATGATGGCTCTCTTTTCTCGCTTTCTTGAGACAGAAAATAATTACCGCGTAATCTGGAGATAACGGCATCGAAACGAAAATACTGTAAGCAAGACGTTTCTCGGCTTCTGTGCTCAACTTGAGAGGAGACGCTCGATGTAAAATCCTGTTTCGAGACAGAATAAAGTCTGTTAAAAGTCACTCTTCACGTTATTTATGAGAACACACAGCAGTCAGTATTTACCTTCTTTTTACTTCAACTTTAAGATACATTTCTATGATTCAGTGTCTGAAGCTTCACACCAACACAGCTGAGCGTTAAAGTTACTCGCGAAGGAAATGTAAACCGTACAGAGTGAAACCAAGCTATAAAAATGTAAATGATCAGCTGAAGGACTTTTTTTTACTGGATCAGATCCAGAGTATCAAAAATAGATTTCTTAATTAAAGGAGCCAATAAATAACGACAGGTTCGTTTCAGCCTCTGCGACGACATCACTGATTGATCTGATTTTTATAAAAGTTGGATTTCAGCCCTTTTGTTGTATTTTACAGTTCGGTTGTTAAAAGCTAAAAACCTCTTTGGTTTGAGGCGCGAGCCGCCGTCGCACCGAAATTCCTGAGACAGACGCGGAAACGGTGATGGATGAGGTACCCTGATGAGACGAGGCTTCTGATTGGCTTTCAGGCACTTGAAGGTCATCGCGGTGCACTTTGTGCAAACGTGACCGTCGGTTTGATTTTGTCCAGAAGAAGAAGTGCTGAAGTCGCCTCCTGAGGAAGCGGAGCGACTACCGAGGGCCCCCGCAGAACGGCAAGGCAGCGTCACTGGACTTGTGCTCCCAGTCGTACTGGCCGAACTGGTCGGGCTGGACTCTGCTGCTCAGACCGCCGATGTCTCTGTCGATTATTTCATTCACTGCAACAAAAACAGAAGCACGAGACGCCGTTATTCATGACACTCAGCGGGACAAAATGGTTTCAAGTTTTCACATTTGTTTACGAATTTTAAAAATCGTTCTGGTCTGCAGTGATGTGTGGAGTCCACGAGAGGCGCAGACACACGGACCTCCATCAGCAAGCGGGAGTAAGACCTCCGTTTTCTTGGTGTTTTATTTCTCGTACAGTAACAAACAGATTCGAGGACAAATGTGTAAATTTTTTAAAGTTAATAGAGGCTCTATGTATTTTAAATTGGGATTTCCTGTCAGCCGCGACTCCTGCACATAGTCCTGCAGAGTCTTACTGCACGTGTGCTTCTGGACCTCCAATGTGTCTGCAGTCCACACTACAACTATAACGACAACGATATCGTTTGGATCAGTCCGAGAGCGAAATACTATCAGCCAATCAGAATCTGTCTTATTCAGACGTGACATCCAGCATAGATCCTAACCTCTGATTTGAACCACAAAATGTCTGTTTTCATGTTGAAAAGGATTTCTGAATCTGTGGACTGTTGGACTGTTTGCTTTTGTGCTCAGCAGAAACTGGTTGGGTCTGACTGTAGCAGATTCAGGTCAGTAGATGGAGCTGCTGTCTCCATCAGGAGAAGAGGAGGACAGAGAAACACCGCCTTAATATGATGATTTATTGGCTGCAGAACAAGTTTTTAATTTAGATCCAAATCCTCCGAATTTAAAGTCTTCAGTTTGTCTTCAGAACATTTCAGGGACATTTTTCTACAACAGAGAGTTTAGTGCGTGCTGACAACATCGGCGTCTGAGCTGCTGCTTCTCTCTTTGATTTAGGATTTAGGAACAACCTTTAACGTGGTATCATCACTCAGTCACAGCTATTAACCTTTTATTGGACTGCAGATGACAAAAAAGTGAATTTTCCCTGAGACGTGCAGCCAAATGCTCTCTGGCACTGACGCGGTCTCTGGACTTGGTTTTGTCTTCACTGATGTCCTCTTTTACCGTTGACACAATGTCCTCAAACTGATGTTGACTCAAACGATGAATCAAACTTTCCTTCAAAGACGACAGCTCCTCCTGTCGTTTGCTCCGCGCCGCCGTTTACAGCGTTATTGGTGCGGACAGCACTTTAGGGGACATTACTGGTGTCGCGAAGGCCTGGTCGGTATCAGGGTACTATAGAGGACCAGGGTGTTTAGAAATCCCAAGGCTGTGTTTTTCAATGCAGTCATGAATACAGGTGCTCCTCTTTCTACCTAACTCATTGTATGTAGTGCACAGCATGCACCACCAGAGCTCTACTGGTGNAGGACCAGGGTGTTTAGAAATCCCAAGGCTGTGTTTTTCAATGCAGTCATGAATACAGGTGCTCCTCTTTCTACCTAACTCATTGTATGTAGTGCACAGCATGCACCACCAGAGCTCTACTGGTGGGAACAGGCAGCTGAGTGAGAGACACAGCGAGACCTGAGTGGTGGAGGGAGAAGTTACAGGACTGTAAATAGATTGGAAAAAGAAATAAGATGGTGAAAAACACAAACAGTGGAAAAAAATAAGATGTGAAGAGAAAATTGACATGAGAAAAAAAATCTGATGGTAGAAAAAAAACAGATGGTTAAAAAGAAACTAGATGGTGAAAAGAAAATTGACAGCCAAAAAATGGTGAAAAAAAAAATCAAATGGTAAAAAATGATTGAAGAAAAAAATTATATATGGTGAAAAGAAAATTGACGGACAAAAATTAGATAGTAAGAAATATGGTAGAAAAAAATAGATGGCAAAATGTTATTTAAAAATAATAGACGGTGAACGATGAATGAAAAGAGTGCTCAGGAGAACGCAAAAGTTTCTAGGAATAAATTTTTCTTCCCTTCTAGTTTTTTCCTTCTCCAGGTTCTTTTAGGGCTCCGTATTTAGCCACTACGGAGAGGCCGGACGACAGCTGCTGACTGAACAAATTTAACCCCATCTGCACCATTCAGAGCAGCAACAAGCAGACACAGCTATTATTAACCCAGATCACAGACACACACACACACACACACACACACACACACACACACACACACACACACACACACACATAACCACATCAGAGAGCCAGTGCGCGCACACACACACACACACACACACACACACACCCGACATACACACACAACACAACACACACAGCCAGTGCACACACACACACACACACACACACACACCACAACACACACACACACACACACACACACAACACACACCAGAACCTGCACGCCGCAAGCTAACAGCCAACACACACAGGGAGCTCTCAATCTGAGTTCGAGGACCAGATGTGTGTGTGTTTGTGTGTGTGTGTGTGTGTGTGTGTGTGTGTGTGTGTTTGTGTTTGTGTGTGTGTGTGTGTGTGTGTGTGTGTGTGTGTGTGTGTGTGTGTGTGTGTGTGTGTGTGTTTGTGTTTTGTGTGTGTGTGTGTGTGTGTGTGTGTGTGTGTGTGTGTGTGTGTGTGTGTGTGTGTGTGTGTTTGTGTGTGTGTGTGTGTGTGTGTGTGTGTGTGTGTGTGTGTGTGTGTGTGTGTGTGTGTGTGTGTAGTGTGTGTGTGTGTGTGTGTGTGTTGTGTGTGTGTGTGTGTGTGTGTGTGTGTGTGTGTGTGTGTGTGTGTGTGTGTGTGTGTGTGTGTGTGTGTGTGTGTGTGTGTGTGTGTGTGTGTGTGTGTGTGTGTGTGTGTGTGTGTGTGTGTGTGTGTGTGTGTGTGTGTGTGTGTGTGTGTGTGTGTGTGTGTGTGTGTGTGTGTGTGTGTGTGTGTGTGTGTGTGTGTGTGTGTGTGTGTGTGTGTGTGTGTGTGTGTGTGTGTGTGTGTGTGTGTTTGTGTGTGTGTGTGGTGTGTGTGTGTGTGTGTGTGTGTGTGTGTGTGTGTATGGTGTGTGTGTTTATGTGTGTGTGTGTGGTGTGGTGTGTGTGTGTTGTGTGTGTGTGTGTGTTGTGTGTGTGTTTTAGTGTGTGTGTGTGTGTGTGTGTGTGTGGTGTGTGTGTGTGTGTGTGTGTGTGTGTGTGTGTGTGTGTGTGTGTGTGTGTGTATGTATGTGTGTGGTGTAGTGTGTGTGTGTGTGTGTGTGTTGTTTGTGTGTGTGAGAACCTGAGAGCATTTAAAAAAAAAAAGAAATAAACCGGGCTTCCTACCGTCGTCCAGCGTGATCTCCTGGAGGCCCAAAGATCCCAGACCCGGCTGCTCCTCCGGCTCCTGCTTGTTGCTCGGTGCGTCTCCTGGGCCGGAGAGCAGGGAGTCCTTCTGGGGGTCAGCAGGGGCCACAAAGGCTCCTCTGGGGCTCAGAGAGGGAGAGTGCTCCCTCTGAGGGCCACCGGAGGAGGTGGGAGAGGGGACGGTGAAGGCGTGAGGGGGCACCGAGGAGGACGGGGGAGAAAGGGAGGAGATCTGAGGAGGGATGGAGGAGGTCTGGGGAGGGAGGGTGAAGGTCTGAAGAGGAATCAGGGTCTGAAGGGGGACAGAGGAGGAGGAGGAGGTGAGAGGAAACATTAGGGAGGTCTGGAGGGGGACAGAGGGGGGAGGGGGGTGATGTAGAGGAGGCGCGCTCTGTGAAGGAGGACCACAATGCACTGGGATGCCGCAGGAGTCATAGTAGTAGTCTGTGCCGAGCACTCGGTCGTGGGAGGGCAGCAGGGAGAAGCCAGGGGGATTGTGGGAGATGTGGTCTGTCTCCCAGCGCTCCTGTTTGACTCCTGCAGCAGGGAGGTGCCGTCTGACTCCTGGCAGGTAGGTGAAGCTCTGCGTTAGACTTCTTCTCCTCTTCCCGTTTGAGACGCAGAACTGGACTTGGACCGGATCTGTCGTCTTCTTATTGTAAGGAGGAACCTCGACCACAATGCTGGACTGAGACACAGAGACACGAAGACAACTGATTAACCCCGGGGACGCTCGACCTGCTCTGCTCAGGGCCACTTTTGTAAAATAAGCGGAGGGCTGGGGCCAGTCGCAGCAGCCCCACACGTTTCCTCACGTAAATATTGCAGTCTGTGGGAAAATGGCATCTTTAAACATCAGTTTTTCACTTATGGAGCAAATCAATCTTTGTAAAAACTAACGATGAACATCTCTCTGCTGTCTCGATAAAGTCTGCAAACTCTCAGAATTTAGTCTTGAGTGAATTTTTGGCAGCAGTTTGAAATCTTCCTTTCCATGCGCAGACGGCTGATGGTCTGCCCCGTCTCTGGTTTGTCTCTCGGAGCTCACTGGGATACTGACTTGTTTTTGGTGTCTGAGGTTGTGTGTTCAAGCCTCGTGTGATGCAGATTGCACATTTTAATGCCGAGTTGGTCATCGTCTTCCTTTTTGTCTGCTGCTCGCTGCTAAAAATGTCCGGCCCCCCACCCATTGCTGCGCAGCAACTATAATCTTTCTACTTACTCCGCTGCATTTCTCTGACACAACTCTGGCGTCCATCTCCCACAGTGATCTTCCATCTGCGGGGCCAAAACATGTTATTCATTATAGCAGCAGGATGTTAATCACAATCGGATGTACACACCTTCAATGTGCAGTAAACAAACACAAAGCGATCTCACCAGGCCCTTTCTCCATGAAGACGACCCTGGACTGAGTGCTGATGTTTGACCCGCTGATGAGCAGCTCTTCGCCTCCTTCCACAGAACTGCTGGCTGGACTGAAGCTCTCCACCTGAGGAAGATCCTGGCCCGAGCGCTGGGCTGAAACACAACACAGTTTTTGATTTGGTATCTGAACATGTCATGGTTTCTCCATATTACATGACAAAGAAAGCACAAGCACATTTACTTCGTGACAGAGGAACCATTCACTCAGCGGAAAGAAAAAAACCAAACACCTCCCTGATTGTGATCTTGTTTGTCAGAAGTTTGCACAAGCATGAAGCAAAACCTCACATCCCCTGAGTTTCCTCCTCTGCCTGTTTGATTAGATCTGGTTTCGAAATAAAGAAGAAACCCTCCCTTTCTATCGCTCTCTTGTTGATCGAAAACACTGACTGAGGTCACTGAACGACACAAGCAGATGCAGAAACGATGTATGAACAGTGCAGGTGACTCACAGCACTCCACAGGGTTAGAGGTCGTCTGCAGCCACAGCATCCGTCCGTCGGGCTGAGGGACGGCGACCCTGAACACAACCCGCACCCTCGTGTTCTTCCTCCCAATATCCATCTCTCCTTTCTTCAGCTCGATGTCGGCGTTACGCAGCTTCAGAATACCAGCGCAGTCGATGCTGTAGAGGAAAGCAAAAGGCACAATGTTTATCACAATGCATTATCCGCTACTTTTACGGTATCCTGTACAGCAATGATTCTCAACTTACGGCCCACAAGCCAAATCTGGCCCCTGACAGGGTCCCTGGTGGTCCCCCAAACCATTTTCTAATTCACATTAAAAATGAAGTGATTGCCTCGTAAATAGTTTTTGTCCTTTTAGTCTCCATAAGGTGTCAGAGACATAAAACAGCATCAACATAGAGCTTGTTGATCAAAAAAAGAGCCAGAGGAGGATCCCCCACACCCCCGACAGAGGACACAGATAATGTGCTTATTCCTAGAAATGTCCTTAGATTACAGAAATGTCCTAAAATCTGAGAACTGTCAGAAAGTCCCAGAAAAAAAATCTGAGAATTGTCCTAAAATCCTGGAAATCTGGGATATGTCCAAAAATCATACAAATGTCCTAAAAACCTTAAAATGTCCTTAAATCCTAGAAATGTTCTAAAATCCTACAAGTGTCTTAAAATTCTAGAAACGCCCTAAAATGCTTGAAATGTCAGAAAATCAAAAAAAGGTCCTAAAATCCATGAAAAACGTCTTAAATCTGAGAACTATCCTAAAATCCTAGAAATGTCCTGTAATCAGAGAAACGTTTCGGGCTGCTGCGACTGGCTCCTGGCCTCCTGTCATTTTGCAGCAGCTGCCCCCAAACAAAGACAGTCGAGAGAGAAAGACTGCTGTAGAGTTTTTGACCGCCAGCGGGGTCGCAGAGGGAGGTTTTAACGAATGAGTTATCTTCTGTTTGTATCTTTTGCTCCTTTAGCATGCTTACAAGCACACAGAGACAGTTTACGTTACAGCCTCCGCAGAGGGCCGTAATACAAATGTATAACTCTTTTAAGCAAATGAAACACGACAAACAAGTTAAACAAGTCACACAGGACATCCGAAAAACTGGAGAATCTGAAGCAGGCTCACTGTGGTTTGAACAATCTCTTGGACTGAATCATACATCGCACAGTGTTTTGGTGGATGAAAGCGGCATTTAGAGCTGCAACTAACCCTTTTTTTCATCATCAATTAATCAGCCCACTATTTTCCTGAAACTGCTTGTAAACAGGCACTAATAAATGCTGTTGATCACAATCAACTATTGAAATTCAGCAATTTAAAAAAAATAATCTTTTGACAGACCTAATTTCTAGATTTAATCTGAACATTATATGGTCAGTCTGGATATTGCTAATATAGTTAAAGTAAAGATAAAGTAATAACATAATTTGCATTTTTTATTGATTAATTTTTTGACTGTATTAGTAATTTTCCAGTACATATCGCTGGGACAGAAGTGAAGAAAAGATATCAGTGGTAGACTTTATCATGAAAACCAGAGTGGGCCGAGAATAGAGCCTTGTGGTACTCCACAACTGAAAATTATCAATAACATCAAGGGCAGTTTCCTGCTCACGTTCAAAGTCTCTTTATCAGGCATGTAAATGCATGTTCAGAAGTACTGAAGGCTTAAGGCAACAAACACTAGCTAAGACTTCATTTGCATTTTAACACGTGAAAAAAATTGGTATGGTTTCTTTCAAAAAACATAAGGAGAATGCAAAAAGCAAAAATAACAAAAAAAAAAAACAAAAACAAATGGTGGAATTACAGCGTTAGTCTGACTAAAACTGGACTATTAAAATACGGTAAATGGCTCTGCTCAGCTTCTGTAGAAACAACATAAGTGAAAGCAAAACACTGTGACACTGATATTTTTTAAATGATTTTTGAATATTAAAAGGGCTTAAATGATTTTATTGTCCCACAGAAGAAAAAACTCAGCAGTTATTTTCTTGTGATGCATTATCTCATTATCTAGGGAAACTGACTTTTCTTCTAGAGAATCAACATGAATTTTTTTTAATCACAGAAAAATAACTGTTTCTTGTGATTTCAAGAAAACAAAAGCAGTTTTCTTGTAAGAAACAATCTCATAATATTGAGATATTGGCCTTTTGTTTTCTAGAGAACTGA
>NW_024669286.1:0-375 GCF_008729295.1 Plectropomus leopardus | reverse complement strand
AAACGGAGCTAAAGCGCTTCACCTCATAACAGAAAATGGGTTAAAAATGGCGGACCAGTGGAGCAGCTGAAGGGACGGCGAGGAGAGAAAAGGACAACAGGGAGCTTGAAATACGGAACAAATATTTCCTCAATTTAAGCTTTTTTTTTTCTCTGGACTGGCCTCTCTGGAAAAGAGCCAGAATATGGCGGCGGGAAGGACGTATTTTTTTAACCTGATACTAATGTGGGGGCCAGCCGGACTCAGGCTCCAGCGGACATGGCGGAGACCCGTTGGCAGGTAGGCAAGGAGTTTAACAACCCCACAATTTATCCTTTTCGTATCTATTTTAGTCCTGAGAGTTTTAACTTACTATTTAAACCATTAAGGCTAGGC
>NW_024669285.1:0-771 GCF_008729295.1 Plectropomus leopardus | reverse complement strand
CAGCCTCTATAATTGATACAGCTAATAAGCGCTGATACTTCTATATGGTTATTGTTGAATAAATACTGTATCATTTTAAATAGTTTAAGTTAGCTTAACCCAGCATGAGCTATCTTGGCAGAAATGTCTCAGTAAAACTAGTCCCTCGAGCCAACAATGTAATTATTTTGTCTTACCTTTCTGACATGTCCCAATCGTCTCGTGGTGAATTCTCCTGTACTTCTTTAACACATTATGAACGGCTCGGTTTGGCCCTGTAACCGTGCAGCTGTGACCCATGGAGCCCGCTGGGTTTGTTAGTATTCACTGAGAGAAAGTTTACCGTCCTGTCTGCTCCGGCTCGAGACTGACACCACTGCGGGCTCGCGGCTGTAGGCGACACATCGCTGCTGGTTGCCTGGCAACTGTATTCAGGTGTATCACATTATACAGGTATAGGGACGAAACTGTCGCGAGGCAGTTTTTTTTCACTTAATTTTGTTTTATCCCTGCTGTTTTATTTTATAGACTTTGAGCCACATGTAAATATTTTGCCTTTTGCTACGCACTTACGCATTGCTGCACTTCTTTAAAATGTATTCTCCTTAATTTTCTGCGTTATATACACTCAATTTTTAGCTTTACTTTTGATTAATATTATCTCAATGGGTTTTATTTTCCATCTTATGTTATGCATTCTGTGCATTCTGTTTTTATCCTTATTTTATTTTACCTTATTTTACCATATTATTAAGTGGGTTTTATCCATGTGAAGATTTATTTTATGTTTTC
>NW_024669284.1:0-478 GCF_008729295.1 Plectropomus leopardus | reverse complement strand
GCAGGTTTAAATCTATTGCAGCAACCGCACAAGCTGTAATTATTTCCAATCCAAGGCAACGTGGCGATAATGGAAAGACGAGCCCCTTTTACGTGGGAGCGGTCATGTATGAGGGATTATGGATTCAAAACTTCCAGATATTCCTCTCAACTTTTGCAGAGTTATGGCGATGAAATAACAGCTCTTGTAGTGACTCTTTGACTCGTTGTTGTACATCGTGTGAACTGTAAAAGCGAAAAAAATGTTCCCATTGCAGTTTTGCGAAATATAGCTTTTTCAAATTGCCTGAAATGCCACCTCGTGCGTGCATATAAACTTTTTTGCGATAAATGGGAGTTTTTTCGGAACTGATGTGCTTCCATAGGTGTGTTTTATACTCACAATTTCAATTTGTGCAATTTGAAGGTTAATAGAAATCTGCCTACAGACAGTTGACTTTTAAATTGCAAGAAAGTGCGGGCATTTTTGAAAATCGCAG
>NW_024669283.1:0-685 GCF_008729295.1 Plectropomus leopardus | reverse complement strand
AAAAATGATTTGATTAAACTTCATTTTCAAATGATGTGATTCAAATTAATTTTTTTCCTCACTGAAATGGATTTGAATCACATTTCAATTTTATTTTAAACTCAGTTTCAAAGCATGTGATTCAAATTTCTTTGATTCAAATTATTTTTAAATTATGTGATTCAAATTCATTTTCATTTTCAATTTTTTTTCCCTTGCTGAAATGAATTTGAATCACATTTTAAAAAAAAATGTTTGAATCATGATTTATTGAATTTCATATTACATGATTCGAATTCATTTTCCCCCTAATTCAGTTTCAAAATATGTAATTAAAAATCAGTTCTCTAAAATTCAACTTCAATCTCTAATGACACATATTTCTGCCCATAAAGTCTTCCGCTGTTCAGTCTACTCAGGTAGATGACAGCTTCACCTGAAGAAAATCCAACACATGCAGAGAGAGGCATTTATTGACTTCCCTATAATACATCCACGGGTATTTACTGTCACCTCCTGACTGCCTATGAGGGCTAGCTGGACCGGCTCGCAGCGGTGAAGTCCCCGCTAGCGTTAGCGCTAACTGGCTAAGTGAGCTAGTTTGTGTCCGTTGGGGCGACAGTTATCGAACTTGATAGTTGCGCGCGCTCTCCTCACGTTCAGTGTCTGACTCAGGATTATATAACATGGCGTTTTCCTTCACAGG
>NW_024669282.1:0-693 GCF_008729295.1 Plectropomus leopardus | reverse complement strand
CTCTTAACTGGGATGTGTGTGAACTGAGCTTGAAAGTTTATTCTCCTATGTGTCCTGTATTGTAATTTAAAAACTTTATTGTCCGCAGTGCCCAAGCAAGACGTTTGGAGGATTTGATACAACCAAGGATCTTCCTGATGAAGTGGTAACCTTTGCCAGAAGCCACCCAGCCATGTTCAACCCTGTCTACCCCATTAACAATCGACCAATCATTGTCAAAACAGATGTGGACTACCAGTTTACTCAGATAGTGGTGGACAAAGTAGAAGCAGAAGATGGCCAGTATGACGTCATGTTCATAGGCACAGGTATCTGCTTAAATACACCTGCATACATACTGTGAACTGTAAACACAAGATAATGTATTGACTGATAGATGAATGCAGATATACTACAGAGTGGACTCAAATGTGCTTCCTTTGTGTGCCAGACATGGGGACGATACTGAAAGTGGTGTCCATCCCCAGAGGCTCCTGGCATGACCTGGAGGAAGTCCTACTGGAAGAAATGACTGTCTTCAGGGTAGGTTATTCTCTTATCGCCTGTATAATTTCACCAAGTTAAAACTTTCAAAACTGAATCGAATCGATTTTCTTGTGCTGCGTTCAGACGCCTTTCACAAGCTTTTTGACCCTTTTAAACCAGAGTAAATTGGTTTGATGAAGAAGTGTCCCAAAAAAATTGAGAGAAATT
>NW_024669281.1:0-501 GCF_008729295.1 Plectropomus leopardus | reverse complement strand
TTTAAAGAGATAAGCCATCTGAATATAGAATAATAAACTCACGAGTAAGCTATATGTCAGACAACATACACTATAACATTAATATACAAAACTTTTAGCTTTTACTACTTAAACTTGATATCTAAAAGTCATTTTGAACATAAATAGTTGATGAAAAAAAGAAGTGTGAACTCACCGTGGACAGTTTGACGAGTTGTCAGCTGCGTAGTGTGACAGATCTCAGGTGAAGTCAGCTGGAGTGATCCCGGTTTCCTTCATGACTCATCCGCAGGGAGTCAACAGGTGAATCACCGCTGAAAGGAAACTAGATGTAGCTCTCTTTCTTCTCATGAAATCACGCCCTGCTCAGTTATGCTGCTTTGTTTGAGCGCCTGTCAACCAGATCACAGTAAACAAAAGGTAGTTTTAAGGTGGAAACTTCCCCGTTGTTCTTTTAGTTTCAGTTTTGCTGAAAAGCTGCGATGCAACGTGGGAGATGCGGCTCATACGGGCCAGGTGCTG
>NW_024669280.1:0-741 GCF_008729295.1 Plectropomus leopardus | reverse complement strand
CTGCAGTCAGACTGTACAACCAGCACTGCTCCCAGTAGACCACACACAACAATAACTGACTCCACTTGTACAGCTTAATACCACAAGTGCAATTTCACTTTCACCCATGCAACTGTGAACATTCTTTATTTAACTGTTGAGTTTCTCGGCGTTGTAAATACTGTATATATTGTTTGTTTATGTCGTCCTCTGTGCTTATTTCCTTCATCTTCATCCTGCACGTTTTTGTACTTATTTATTAATATAGTTTATTTTGCACAGTTATCTTGCTATTTTGCAATCCCTTTGCTGCTGCAATGTTGGAAATTTCCCTACTGTGGGACTAATAAAGGATTATCTTATCTTATCTTATCTTATCTTATTTTTAACCTGGCTCCAGTATTCTACACACTTGACTCCCAGGCTTGACCATCCCTATACCTCTGACCTCAAGGTCTCTTTGTGCCTGACCAAATAAGGACCATAAGAAATGGACCATTATACACCTCACTTTGCTATAGTGTCCATGATAACTCAAGTCACAAAAAGAAAAGTGTATTTTGATCAAGGCTAGTCAGTTTACTTACTTTGAGTTGGAGAATGCGGGCTGAGGAGCAGCTGAGTGAGTAGGAGGGAGAACATCCTCTGGAAGATTGCACAGCGCCTGACCATTCCTACATAGAGAGAGCCAAAAATACTTTAAACAATAGAGTTCGTTTTAGGATACAAACAGGAGCTCAATGGCTGTATACACTTGTGTGT
>NW_024669279.1:0-666 GCF_008729295.1 Plectropomus leopardus | reverse complement strand
GAGATTCATTGCGGCCAGTGCATGTACATAGATCAAGTGCATGTATCTGCCTGTCTGGAATTGTTTTAAACTGGCTCACCTCATATCTTTGTGGAAGAAAGTTTTTTATATCTATGTAATTATGTCTCCAAACATTATGAGGTTACCTGTGGTGTACCACAAGGATCAATCTTAGGACCTTTACTTTTTAATTTATACATGCTACCCCCAGGCAGTGTCATCAGGAGGCATGGCATCACAGTCACATAGAGCTCAATGTTGCCTAACTTTTGAACTGTATTTTAGATATTAAGGCTTGGATGTCAAAGAGCTTGATCAATTTTTAAGGTACTGGATGGCCTTGCACCTGTTCAAAAGTGATTGGTTAGTACAGTACTTCTTGGACTACAAACACACCTCAAAAAGAGACTAGGACACTTTTGATACTAAAAGCTTGTCACCTACAGATTCTTCACACATATGCAGATATTTGTCTATAGAGATTAGCAAAGCAGTGTTGCACCTCAAGTCTAGAGTCAAACTAAGGATGTGACTGTTTCATGTTTAGATACATTTGCAGAAGTTGGTGTTTCTGTCTCCTTGTTAAACTTTATGCACATTGCTCCGCCTAACTGTCTTCTGTGTGTGTGTGTGTGTGTGTGTGTGTGTGTGTGTGTGTGTGTGTGT
>NW_024669278.1:0-550 GCF_008729295.1 Plectropomus leopardus | reverse complement strand
TCTCTCTCTCTCTCTCTCTCTCTCTCTCTCTCTCTCTCACTCTCCCTCTCTCTCTCTCTCAATACCAGAAATGGTGCTGATGCAAGGGGGGGATCAACATCACCGGAGTGCGGAGGCGGGGCCGTAGTGGACCGGTGATGTCAACACGCAGAGGAAACAGTGATGCACGTTTCACACGTAAATTCAGTTTTTGCATCTCATAGCACACATGTGTTTTGGCCGGTCTCCTCCCCTGCACATTGTAAAATCTTACAAGTTACAAGTTGAAGCAGTGTGACACAAACAGTTGAGACACATATTCTGAATGCACTGTAATACATGTGGAAAGAATCCTCCAAAACCCCAAATAACGGTCAAGTAGAACGGTCATATTTAGAATAGCAGTGGAATATTAGTGTGCATGTAAATGTAGTCATTGCTTTGCTTTCACTGCTCCACTTCTCCTCTTCTTTAAGCATGATGTTATCACAGTAAAAGCGAGGGGATATAGACATATTTGATGTGGTCTTTTACAAAATCTGGTAAGCATGTGAATTAAACGAGCTCGGGA
>NW_024669277.1:0-584 GCF_008729295.1 Plectropomus leopardus | reverse complement strand
TGTGTGTGTGTGTGTCTGTGTGTGTGTGTCTGTGTGTGTCTGTGTGACAAAGTGAGAGAGAGCCCTTTCAGTGCCAACAAATGGAAGACCCAGAGATGGAGAGGATTGCTGGGGTGACATTTTTGGACCAAGTAGCCAGTTGTTGTTAAAGCCCTTTAAGATTTTTTTGCATAATGTGTATTACAAAGAAAGCCAGGTGTAAAGGGTGTGTCACATAGGTGATGAAAGGAAAGTGATTAAAGCTAAGCTCTTCTGTCTTTTGTCATGCCTAACAGGATTTTTCTAGTACAGCATACCTCACCAATTAGACACTTCTCCCTAATGCTGAAGTTCAGTTTGACCAGCTCTGTCATGCTTTGATAGGGGACACTATTAACACTTGTACTTTATTTATAAGGAGGGGCTTTAGCTGCCTGGGTAGGAAGTTGCCTGCTACATATCTTGCCTCATGTGATGTCAATAGCTCCACCTTCTCTGCTCATGTTAGATCACATCCAGGAAATGGGAAACTGTTTCCTTGTTGACTCCAATACTTGCAAACAATGCAGTGTATCTCTTTGTGTGTCTTTTCTCTAGTATGTGTG
>NW_024669276.1:0-1007 GCF_008729295.1 Plectropomus leopardus | reverse complement strand
CCGCTCATGGACAGGTGTTGCAAATTAGCATTTTGCTATAAACACTCAAAGCAGTGCATCTGGGACTTGAGCATGTCTGAATGTTACGGCACCAGTGTTACTGTATGTCCATGTCAAATAAACAAATAAATAAATACATTCACAGGCCCATACCACTTAGCCCTAACCTCTCCATTTTGTGCGTGCACGTCTAGGGGAAGGATCCTCCGATTATTGTTGGGATAGAAAGGTATGGTGATGAATAAGAATAGAAGAATAAATGTTAGAGCTGTTAGATTATGCAAACTACTGTCTCCAGTAGTTTGCATAATCTAACATAATAATAGACATCTAACATAATAATAGACATAATAATAGGTATAATAGACTCTCCTGTCTACATTTGCACCAACATAAGATAACAAAACATGACGTAATGACATGATGATGTGGAGGACAAACGTTTTAGCTTTAAATGAATGTTGTAACTATTAGGGTTGTATTTTGGACTTATTTAAAAGGATCTTGCACCAACACCCTCTGTTGTTAAATAGTTAAAATAAATGCAGTCATTTAAAGTTGTATGTCTCTCCTCTAGCCAAAAAATAAAGCAAAGGTCACCTCTTGATTTGGAGGGTATGTAATATTTCATACCTCTATACCTTCAGACTTAAAATTACACTATAGAAACCCACAATACGTTAAGAAAAGCAACATTTACACTCTCATTTTCCTTCTCAAACAGAGTAATACAACTGCACACTTTTTGAATTCAACTTTCTCTCAGTAACAGAAGACCGACGAGACTTAATTACCCCGTTAACTCATCAACTCAAACACACTTCATTCAAACTCAGTAGAAAAAATAAAAATAAATTTAACTCACCCAAACCATCTAGGTTACTCTTGTTGGTAATATATTTTTAACTTTACTGTTCCAACAATCACCAGCTGCAGTTTGATTGAAATAAACCTTTAATTCACAGAGTTAGATGTAAAAAATGATCTCTCTCTATCTGCTGGCCGCC
>NW_024669275.1:0-253 GCF_008729295.1 Plectropomus leopardus | reverse complement strand
CCAAACTGTATAAGCTAAACATACCACTTATCACTGTGCAGTTATGTAAATAAAAGCAGATGCAAAAATCACAGAAATTAGTAAAGAATTTTTGCACATTAATAATATCACTGAAAAATATTGTGTGCTAACAAAAATTATTTTCCTATACTCAACATGTCTCAATACATGCATACCTAGAACTCATGATCATTCAGTTTACTGAAGTTTGTTGAATTTTCATCTGTTGAAAAAAAGGTCAGACAGAATTAGT
>NW_024669274.1:0-952 GCF_008729295.1 Plectropomus leopardus | reverse complement strand
CTGGATGGTGAGCAGAGAGGAGCCGGGTGGAACACGGACCATGGAGGCAACCGAGGGGCCGGCGAACTGCCGAAGTCGGCGTCTCCGGCACGGATGCGACAGAGAAGTTGTCGGCGTCGGACCCTGGGGACGCCTGCACGGCCAGATGGAGACGGCGAGGGCCATCGTCACGGCTTCGACCGAACAGTCATCCGTCGGGGACAGAGAGACAGGATCCATAATAGGGGTGAGTGAGCGAACCGCAGTTGACCTAGAGCGAAACGCTACATGGTGTGTCGGTACGCGCTCCTGCAGAATAACGAGAAAGAAACGGGGAGATCGGGTTAGGAGGATATTTAAGCCGGAAGAGGCGCGGTTGAGGTGTGGTAGAGGTGTGGTCCTGCTCCTGCTATATAGCTTCACTTAAAGAAAGTGTGTCAAGTTGTACCTCTGCTCATTGTCTAATAAGGCCTCTACAGGAATGCTGTGATTTGTATTATTAACGCATTTTGCCTCTGGTGCCACTTTGTTAAAGAGCCCTCAGTGCGCTCAACAAGATATTAATTGAGCAAAATATTACCTGTGAAATGTTCTTAAATGAACAGGCCTCCTCATTACTCATTCGACTCTTCTTTCAACTTTGATGAATGAATAAGAGGATTGTGCACACTGATTCTTTCTTAATTCATATTACTGGGTACATCTGTACCAATCACTTTTTCAGTAATAACAAACTGCAGCTGCATCAAAGCAAACAGCAAAATAGAGGGCAACACGAAAAATGCTGTAAAATTAAGTGGCATGATCTGGCTTATTTATTTAATGTGTGAGCTGGTAAATCAAGCAACTCAAATTAATTAAAAAGCTAACGAGAGACCCATCTTGCTACTTTCTCTGTTGAGAGTTGCACATGTGCAGCACCAATCAGGTACTCACGAGAAACTGGCAGCGGGTGAAGCAAAGTTTGTGAGCT
>NW_024669273.1:0-311 GCF_008729295.1 Plectropomus leopardus | reverse complement strand
ATAATGTCAATAATGTACAAAGCAGGAAAACTGCTCTTCACAAGATTGTTTGTGGTAATGATATCAAAAGACATCTTAAAGAACCACAGATATCTGAAAACTAGTGCAGCCAGACTAAAAACAAGCACGTCTGTCCAGATACAAGATTTAAGTGTTGTTTTCTCAATTTGAGGACAGAACTTAAAAAAAAATGTTGAAAAAGGACAAAACACCTTAAAACAAGACATAAAATCACCCGCGCAGTAACGGGTGTGGTGTGGACCCAGATGCAGTACACCGGCAAACAGGAACAGTTGGTAATAACTTTTATT
>NW_024669272.1:0-790 GCF_008729295.1 Plectropomus leopardus | reverse complement strand
AAGTATTTACATTTTTATTAATTTAGTAAGTAAGTTAGTTTCGTTTATGTATTTTTGTTTTTATTCATTTTAACATTTAATCCTGTTTTTGTTTGTACATTTATCAATTTATTTCCACGTTTATTTATTTATCTATATATTTTAATTCTGGTATTAATTCTAAATTCTAAATGTTTTTATCTCATTATTTATCTTTACATTTAATTATGTTTTCTGAATGTACATTTTTATTTATTTCAATATAAAAT
Organism: Plectropomus leopardus; assembly: GCF_008729295.1. Lineage (NCBI taxonomy): Eukaryota > Metazoa > Chordata > Actinopteri > Perciformes > Serranidae > Plectropomus > Plectropomus leopardus. The sequence goes on along the minus strand of NW_024669272.1, from coordinate 542 downwards.
ACTGTTTTTGTTCATACATTTATCATTCATTTCCATATTTATTTATTCTGGTAATTATTGATATATTTATTTTTTAAAACATCACTTATTACATTACTTATCTATACAATTATTAATGTATTTATTTACGTTTTATTTATTTCAGTATTTATTCCTGTTTTTATTGGTTTTAATTTATTCTTGTTTTAATTGATTGATTTATTGTAGTGTCCATTTATTTCAAAATAAATGCATAAATAAATACTGGAGTCAATAAATAGAGAAATAAATGTGCAAATACATACAGAAAACAATCAATAGATAGGAAAATAAATGAATAAATGTATGAAGAAATACTGGAATAAATAAGTAGGAAATGTATGTACAATTAAATACTGGACTAAATAGTGTAAATGGGAAAATAGATGTGTAAATAAATACAGGAATAATTATGTAGGGTAAAAAATGTATTAATAAACACAGGAAACGGGAGGAAAATAAAGGGATGAAGAAATACAGGAATAAATAAACAAATATTTAAATAAATACTTGAATAAATACAT
>NW_024669271.1:0-459 GCF_008729295.1 Plectropomus leopardus | reverse complement strand
CGTTTATTGTTTTTTGGTGTTTCGGGCTGGCGAGGCTGTAATTGTCTTGTTTTGGGGTTTTTTCCGCTTTGACCGTGGCTGTTAGCGGCGACAATGGAAGGTAAGTGTTGATCTGTGCGTGTGCGTTGTACCTGACGGAGTGATTCCCCGGATAGGCTTTAGCGGCGTCTCTCCTTTGGGATTCGCCCTGGGGGGCTGGTGGTGTTGGGGTAGGGTGGCTAGAGCTTCCCTTTCCCGTTTCCCCTAAAATCGCTCGGGAGCACGGCCATGGTTTTCGGGTGGTTGCCAGTTTCTGGTCGCCTCTCTCGGACCAGCGGTCTTCAGTGCGTAAGTACCCACCGCTACGCCTCATGAAGACTAGGGGGGAGTTATTTAGTCAGATGTTTGGCTAGGTAGTCAGATAGCGGGGACGTTCCGTTTTGAGGCTGCAGTTGCCTTTACACACGCTGGTTATTAACA
>NW_024669270.1:0-368 GCF_008729295.1 Plectropomus leopardus | reverse complement strand
TTTTTCTACAACATACTATACTATGATGCAGAGGGTCAACACACCCAAGGCCCGCCCCCCTGCCTGCTGTCTAGCACACAATGCACCTGTCCCTAATTTTTTCCCCTGCCAGTTGTTGACCCACAGGGTGTCGGGTCAATGTTATCTTTTCAGGTTGAGCCCGGCCAGACTCCCCAGGTATGCCTCAAGGGGGGGCTCCGGTGATCCCATATTAGAGTAGATAGAGGTACTCGTGGCCCATGGGTAATGTGTCATTAAAGTCTTCTTTGAACTGATCTTAGTCTGGCCCCTCCCCAGGGACCACTTTGCCTTGGGAGACCTTTCCAGTGGCTTGTGACTTGGGTCTCACTTGAGTCCAAGCCATGAGA
>NW_024669269.1:0-305 GCF_008729295.1 Plectropomus leopardus | reverse complement strand
ACATTTGCTCTTCTAAGTTACTGGAAAAAGACACAACTGGAGAGAGACTCTCACTTGTGCACGCATCTCCTTTTCCCCCTCAACTGTCGGTCAAACCTTTTACTCATTCCAACATTTAAAAATAGTTTCATGGTTTCAAAACCCTTCTCTTTTCATTCATTTAATAGTCATTATAACAGCAACAACAATAGAAATAATATACGGTGATACCTAAAACTGAAATATTTTATCTGAGATGGTTATGGTATGGTCATTTCTCCCTCTGACACCCCCTAACTGTGGCGAATATTTCACTCCAAATTCAT
>NW_024669268.1:0-489 GCF_008729295.1 Plectropomus leopardus | reverse complement strand
TTGTTCAAAAGCAAATCATTATTGATAATATTAAATTATAAATAATAACTAAAAAATCAAAAATGAAACAATTCAACAACTAAATGTTTACAGCTTTTACAACATACTGTTACGTTTCCTTACTTTAAAACTGAACATGTGGTTTTTTTGCAGAGACTTTCGCTTTTGTTTTAGATGCTGCGTCAAAACCATCTTACTCGCGTGCCATGCTGTGTCACTTCTGCATATTTTGCAGCTGACACACTTCCACGCATAACGTGAAGTGCTCCCAAACTTTTGAAGTTTGGTATGAAATGTCCTCTCTGCTTCCGCCATGCCTCTTCAAAGCACCGGCTTCTCCTGTCTGCATGTGACGTAAACAGTCCCGCGACACAGCGAGTGACGTAATAATCGCGCGAGACAACAAATTGATTTGAATTGTATTTGTTGCCAACACATTTAATATTCAATTATAATCAGTTTTATTGATTCGTTGTTGCAGCCCTAATT
>NW_024669267.1:0-286 GCF_008729295.1 Plectropomus leopardus | reverse complement strand
ATAGATGTCCGTTTGATTTCAGTAGATCACATACAAACATTAACCCACTATTAAACCAATCAGATTTAAATATGGATTTTTTGTTAATGGTAATGGCCCTGTTATTCCACAGCAAAGAGTTGTGTGGTGAAAAATTATGGGTAAACATCATCTTTCCAAACTGTAGTGCTTGTTTGTGGAAATTTGATAGTTTTACAGGAATTTTTGACACATCAAAATCACATTTCAGCAAGAAATCAATCCCTCCAACCTTATTAAAAATTTTGTTAGGAATGTGGTACCATAT
>NW_024669266.1:0-593 GCF_008729295.1 Plectropomus leopardus | reverse complement strand
TATTTTATTTAACAAGAAAGTATGATTTTGTTGCATACTAATGAACTAACAAAGACTGGAGGAAATTATACCTTTCCTGCATTCTTTTCCGGTTTATTTTGATCCATCTTGCTCTGTTGTGTTTGTCCAGGTCTATATTTGGACTTTGTTAGATCAGAGTGTGTATCACACTGTATCTGCTGTTGCGTATGTTCTGATCTCTTGTTGGTTATAGCCCAAAGGCCAGAACAGAGTTGTCTTTGTGTATTTGAATCAAGAAATAATGCGTGTGTGAAATGTACAGAAAGTGTGTGGGTGTTTGCTTACTGTTTGTCATTAGGGATTCAGGAAGAAACCGCCCGTTGAAAGAACAGTTGGCTGAGCTGTTGAACTACTAGATATTGCTATATGAAATTTGTTTTTGTGGTTATGGTGGTGGTTGTTGTTGTTGTTGTTGTCGTTGTCGTTGTTGTTGTAATAGAGCTATAGTTCGAAGCTTCAGATGGCCTTTAATTCCCGCTGCAAACTGGGGAGAGTTTGCTAGTAATCAACATCATTGGGTTGCTTTGCTCCATTCTTGTACTTGCAGTGAGTAAAGTGCAAAAATATTTGCT
>NW_024669265.1:0-1014 GCF_008729295.1 Plectropomus leopardus | reverse complement strand
GTGTGTGTGTGTGTGTGTGTGTGTGTGTGTACGTGTGTGTGTGTGGGTGTGTGTACTTGGGCGCGTGCGTACGAAGCGGGCTGGGGTATGAATGTGATTTTGTGCGGGGAGCGGGGAAGGATGGGAATGATTTTAACCTGTAAAGCACTTTGTGTTACTTTTTTGTATGAAAAGCGCTTTATAAATAAAGTTTGATTTGATTTGATTTGATTTGGTCTACCACCGCTGGCAGTCTCCCAGTGGTCACCGCCAAATCCACCAGCTCCTAATTCCCCGCAAGCTACGTCCATGGGTCCTCGAGTCCTCGAGTCCTCGAGTTGGTCCACGGTGCTGTGGAGTCGGGCCACTTCAGGGTCACCAAGAAACTACATCGACTCCGGTGTTGTTTCTACTGGCCCGGGTGTCGCTAAGACGTAGAAGTCCACGTCCCCTGCTGCGATTCCTGCACCTCCCAGGTCGATGGTTTTAGCATTTGGGTACGTAAGCAATCGTTCCGATGTAACATAAGCACAATGATAGGGCCCCTCCTCCACAGTATGGAGAAAGCATTATCCTCCTCCCTTTCAAAAAATGTTTGGGAGGCAGGTCTTTGACTAAGTAGGTAGTTGTAGTTGGGTGGCGGGTTGCCCTTCCTGTACTCCAGGGGTCACCAACCTTTTTGAAACTGAGAGCTACTTCAAGGGCACTGAGTAATGCAAAGGGCTACCACTTTGATAACACACTTCTGAAATAACAAAGTTGCACGGTTTAACTTTAATTTTATATTATTATTAATGATATTCTACGTGAAGACACTGATCGTTAATGATTCATCACAATAATTATTCAAAATGATTCAACAAGGTAGGGAGCAGATACATTTCAACATGCAATATTTTATTTCTTATTTACCTTTCCAATTGTTTCATTTTCAAATGATCACTTTCACAACATTTTTGCAGGAAATCTTGTCCAATTTTTACTAGCTACTAACAGTTTTTATCAAATCATGAACTCTGAACCATGTTTGTACAA
>NW_024669264.1:0-775 GCF_008729295.1 Plectropomus leopardus | reverse complement strand
CGCCTGCTACAGAATTCATTGTTTGTCAAGGCTGAGAAATGTGAATTTCACGCTGCTTCCGTCTCCTTCCTGGGTTACATCATTGGGCACAACCGGATGGAGATGGATCCCGCCAAAGTCTCTGCCGTCTCCGCCTGGCCAGTTCCCGATTCACGTAAACAACTCCAGCGCTTCCTGGGCTTTGCGAACTTCTACCGCAGATTCATCCGGGGCTACAGCACTGTGGCAGCTCCTCTCTCTGCACTCACCTCACCCAAGATCCCGTTTCGCTGGTCCCCGGCCGCAGACGAAGCGTTCCTGCACCTGAAAAAAACGCTTCAGCTCGGCACCTATCCTCCTCATCCCTGACCCCGAGAATCAGTTCGTGGTGGAGGTTGACGCCTCAGATGTTGGTGTGGGGGCCGTCCTTTCCCAACGCTCGGCCGAAGACGGGAAGTTGCATCCCTGTGCCTTCTTCTCCAGACGTCTATCCCCGGCCGAGCGTAATTATGACATTGGGAATCAGGAGTTGCTGGCGGTTAAGCTGGCGTTGGAGGAGTGGCGTCACTGGCTGGAGGGTACCCAGGTTCCGTTTTTGGTTTGGACTGACCACAAGAACCTTGAATACATCAAGTCAGCCAAAAGACTGAATTCCCGCTAGGCCCGGTGGGCCCTGTTCTTTGCCCGGTTCCTCTTCACGCTCTCCTACAGACCTGGTTCCCGGAACATTAAACTGGATGCGCTGTCCCGGCAGTTCCTGGTGGGGGAGGATGAGGAGGTTTCCCGTTCTGACAGC
>NW_024669263.1:0-321 GCF_008729295.1 Plectropomus leopardus | reverse complement strand
AGCTCGCAAACTCGGTTTAGCGGCTAACGCTAGCTTAACAGTGTCAGACTGTGTGTTGTGTTTAAAACCGTGAAAATGCATCTTCTCTATTACCACGGATGTATTTATAATTGCTCGCAATTGAATTTTGCTGGTATTAAGTCGGTCCGCAAGGGTCATGGCCAAACTCCCAGTGGCATCGTGTTTGTGGAGGGACTGTTTTCTCCAACAGACAGGATTAAAACGCGTTTCCGGTCATGACTGAAGCTCACTGAACAACTTCACTTTACTGGAAAACGATGAAATCATCTCCATGTTTACCTTAAAGACACTCCACCTGCG
>NW_024669262.1:0-493 GCF_008729295.1 Plectropomus leopardus | reverse complement strand
TGTTAAAGCTCACTCTCTCGGGTAATAACGTCAATTGTCACCCTTCTCAGGTGACAATTTGGGTGTCTAGCTGGGTGAAAAAAAAACATCTGCCATTTCAGTCACAGATTTATTTATAGACACAGATTTTGCATGGTTAAAATCTTTGACATGCAAAATCAAATCTACTATTCACTATTTGACTACTGTTCACTACTTTAAAATGCCAACCAATCTTGTGAGTGCTGAACTTTGAGGGAATGGAGAACCAGATATTCCAAAATGGAGGTAGTTACAGCACATCACATATTAACTTCAGTAGTTGTTTCACTAGCAAGGACCACACATCAATCGGAATTAATTTTAACAATTTATTGACGTGACTGTAGATTTGGTATAAACATTGATGTTGGATTATTGGAATGGATGGTTGAGTGCGGTGTGGGGAAGCTTCGGTGGGAATCCGCCGTGGCTCCCGGGCACGACAGATCCCCAAAAGCGTGCATTATATGAG
>NW_024669261.1:0-451 GCF_008729295.1 Plectropomus leopardus | reverse complement strand
GGAACAGTTGTTGCTACTGTTACAGCCTCAGATGCAGATCAGGGTTCTAATAGTAAAATAACTTATTCCATCACAAATACATTGGATAATGTCAAGAGAATGTTTGAGGTAAATGAGGAAACCGGTGAGGTGTTATTAATTGGCGACACTGACTTCGAAAAGTCAAAACACTATCAAATAAATTTACTTGCAAGTGATGATGGAGGACTCACAGATTCTTGTAAATTAATTGTTGATGTGCAAGATGTTAATGACAACAAGCCTGAAATTAACATAATGTCCAAATCAAATGTGATATCGGAGGATGCCAAAGTCCATACAGTGGTTACTATGATAAATATTGAGGACTTAGACTCAGGAGAGAACGGAAAAGTGCAATGTTTTATTAACGATAATGTGCCATTTCTTTTAAAAACATCAACAAATAATTTCTATAGTTTAGTGACAGACA
>NW_024669260.1:0-573 GCF_008729295.1 Plectropomus leopardus | reverse complement strand
TTTTTAAATTTTAAGCTGCTCTGTGGAGTTTTCATCTATTAGTAACAACACGGAGTAATGTTTGTGTGAGAAGGTTTCAGTGGTGAAAAGTAACGGAGTACATTTACTCAAGTACTGTACCTGGGGAGATTTCTGAGGTACTTTGAGTATTTCCATTTTGTGGTACTACTACTCCTACTCTACAACATATCATTGATAAAATTAGGCATATCCTGTCTCAAAAAGATGCAGAAAAACTGGTCAACTCATTTGTTACTTCTGGACTGGATTACTGCAATTCCTTCTTATCACGTTGCTCCAACAAGTCCCTAAAGACTCTTGAACTAATCCAGAATGCTGCAGCACATGTACTGATGGGAACCAAGAAAATAGATCATATTTCTCTGATTCTATCTTCTCTGCATTGGCTCCCTATTCTTCTCCTGACTAACAAAGCTCTGAATGGCCAGGCTCCATCATATCTTTCAGACCTCATAGTTCCCTGTCATCCTACCAGGGCACTGCACTCTAAAACACAGGGTTCCTCTGCCTCCTAAATTCTCAAAAAGTAGATCAGGAGCCAGAGCCTTCAGT
>NW_024669259.1:0-990 GCF_008729295.1 Plectropomus leopardus | reverse complement strand
TTTAATTAACTCTGATGATTAATTGACATTAAATGAATCACTTTTAACTTTCAAACTTATTTATGCAGCTTTTATTCAACTATTTATTCTTATTTATGTCATATTTTAACATGGGTTACAATCATATTTCATTGCCTCACTATTAGAAACTGCGGCTACAATTGATGTATCTCAATGAACTCACATGCCACTGATTTCAGTCTTTACACTGAACTGATGTGTCTTTAGCAGAAATTATTTTTTAAACAAAGCATGACCTGCTTGAAGTGTGCTGGGCCAACAGAAGAGGCATTACTCAATGTAAGAAAAAAAAAATCTTTGGTAACTTCCCTTAAAGAGAAACTAAGTCCTGAAGCAGCAAAATGCAGAACAGCTTTTTCAGTTTTAAGTAGCCGCTGCTGTACATTAGTGAGTCGTCCCAGTGCTGTCAGGCCGCATTCTGGTTCCTGTGTGCTTCTCTGAACCCTGCTGTGGTGTGTAGCAGATCTCTGAGCCCCTAATGCAGAGGGGATGTTATAAACAGTCTGTGATGAATCTAAAAGCTCCTGCGAGGCTTCCTCTGTACTGAAGTCATCCCTGTACTGTCAGGCCACATTTACACATCTTCATGGCGCTCTGCAACCCACATCTTATTTCCCTCTCTTTTCTTATTTCATTTCAGGTCTCTCGTATGGCCGTTAAGGGATGAAATTACTCTCTAACACTGAACAGACGTTATAGCCAAGAATCACTTTAAGCCAAACAATTGCCAAAACAAATGTTTACATTTTACAATCTTGCCAACCACAAATATGATATTGTATGTTATGTAGCTGATATGTTGAACATTTAGATTTCTTTATATCTTATCAATACTGTGGTTAACGTGTTTATGGTTAGATGAAGATTGTGTTTGGACTTAAAATACCCACTTTATTATGTACCATGCATGGATAAAGTAAATACCATTACTTTATCCAACCCAGCTGAAAATGTAGTGATGTCATAGTA
>NW_024669258.1:0-601 GCF_008729295.1 Plectropomus leopardus | reverse complement strand
CTGGTCGGATCAAATCAATGATAGATGATCAATATGTTTCATTATTAACATTCATGTTACCTGCGAGGGTGATTCCTCATCTGCACTTTGTCCTTGCCGTCCATGCTGTCCTCTCGTGTCCACTCACGGTCCTTTCGGTCGTTTCTGTGGTTAAAAATCTTGTTTCAAACACTCGATGCTAACTGAGAGAAACAGTCTGCTAGCAGCTAACCGTTAGCAGCAGCTAACAGCAGCTAGCCGTCCGGTGTTGCTGCCGCCCGTTAGCCGCTGAAAACACACCGTCCGGTTATCATTTTGTAAAACGGGGCTCACGCGGCGGAGACACTTCACGCGGCTGCCGTGTCCTCGTCTCTGGGTTCATCCTCCTCCGGTGTCCCGACAACTTTGGACTTGTTTGACAAAACCGCTCAGAGCCGCCGTGAAAACACCCGGAAGTGTCGAGAGGAAGGCGGGCCAGACAAAGAGCGCAGAGCCGAGCACCGACAGCAGGGGGCGACATACACACACATTTAACACACACACACACACACACACACACACACATTTAACACACACACACACACACACACACACACATACACACACATTTAACACACACACA
>NW_024669257.1:0-501 GCF_008729295.1 Plectropomus leopardus | reverse complement strand
TCAGAAAACTTCCACTTCAAAAGTTGTGAATATCACATCAGGGGAGCGTTTATATGGCCACTGTACACACAAACCCATCTGACCACAGCATCTGATCCAGAAAACACTCCATATGACAATTATTATTATATGCATTTTTCTTTTTTTTGTGGTTTTAACTATATTAAGTGTCCATTGATAAATTAAAAATATAACAACTAAATGAAAAAACTGTTACATCTTACAATAGCTTATCAGTGGCAAATAAATCACATAACATATACATATACATATAACTCCAGTGTGTGATTTTGGACAGCATGTCAGCATGTCCCAGAAGCAAAAGAGGCAAGAAGGGTGTGACTTTTAATAAGACAGCATCGGTCTCTAGTATGACATACAGCATGCACATCCACAGCTGCTAGCTGCTTTTTAAATCTCCTACAGTGGGTCGCATACACAACACTTTGTCAAAACGTCACACCCGTTATGCCAATTGTCCCATCCTGCCAGCTGTCCCTT
>NW_024669256.1:0-494 GCF_008729295.1 Plectropomus leopardus | reverse complement strand
TAAATGTAGAATGGGTCAGTGGAATGACTAACGCAACCATTTTAAATATTGAACTGTGGCTCCCTCTTGTGGTCATTTTGCTGCAGTAACTTTCCCCAGCCACAGACTAAAAGTGAAGAGGCCCGTGGACATGAAATCTTGGCGTGTGTCCTAAAAACAAAACAGTAACTATTTCTGTGCATTTTCAGTATTAACTCTCTAACCAGAGTTAATCTCTGTGCGCGTGCGTGTGCGGGCGGAGAATTTACGGAGACTCTTAAATTCACCAACATTTCACTGACTCTTTCAGCTGAAACTGAAACATTCATTAGAAAGCATCAATTTCATACGCATATTTAGTTTACTCAATAAAAAACATGGTCTAGACCTATTCCATATGAAAAGTGACCTCAGATGACTTTGTTGTGATTTTGCGCTACATATAGAATATATAAATATATGAATAAAATCCATTTGACTTTTCAGGGGGGTGGCGGGGGCACGATGGCGCCTGG
>NW_024669255.1:0-785 GCF_008729295.1 Plectropomus leopardus | reverse complement strand
CGTGACGGCTTTGGCGGAAAGACCTGCACAGAGTGTCAGGAAAACTATTGGGGAGACCCTCGGACACTGTGCAGAGGTTAGAAACAAAAAGACATAAAGCATGCTATTAGGAATTGGTATTGTTGTTATGAACATGGTGAAGAGACCAAAAGTGAAGTGCTGTATGGTTGTATAGCTGCTCAGGCAGAGAGAGAGGGGTTGCAAAGTGGACTTTTTGCATCACTGTGCAAACAAGAAAAAGTGAATTACCACAGACCTATGGTAATTCGATCGATTGCAAATGAGATTGGTAATGCCTTAAGCACAATTAAAGAACAATCAATGTGTGTACAACTTATTCGAAGTTCACAGACACTGAGATCTATCTCCACAACTTTATCATCATCTTCTTCTCTTTATCAATCACCAACCCTTTTGATTGCTTTAATAGCAGGCCCAAATAATGATGATATATGTATATGATGGGGAGGGATAGGAGATAGCTACAACTGAAAAATATCAGGTTCCATTAAAACCCTTTGGCCCAGGTTTTACTGCTATATCCATATATATGCCTCCTCTCATTAGCTTCAAATAATTGTTGTGTTGTACATTTTATTTTCAGAATAATCCAGATTTAAATTCAAGATTAGATGTGAATAACTGCATAAAAGGTGATGATGAACTCAAACATGTAGAATTCAGGCTTGCCTAGAAAAATGCTTTATATGCTTTATATTAAAATTCTGGATGTGTCAAATTGACAGTTACTTTGAGCAGTGGTGTCCCATGGTGCCACTGCTTTT
>NW_024669254.1:0-1891 GCF_008729295.1 Plectropomus leopardus | reverse complement strand
TCTGGTCTGGTCTGGTCTGGTCTGTTCTGGTCTGTTCTGGTCTGGTCTGTTCTGGTCTGGTCTGTTCTGGTCTGTTCTGGTTTGTTCTGGTTTTTTAATCTTTGCCCCTCTTGTTTGCACTTTTGCTTTTTTTAGGATGACTTAAATCATTTAGTAATGAGTTTGACCTTTTTTAAGAATCTTTTCTCTTCACTCTTTTGCTGTAAATCTGTGTTTCTGTTTAATGTTGTGTTGCTCTGTTGTATAAATGTGCGTCTGTCACGTGGAGGATGTTGTTACACAGACAGGAAGTGATGCGCTTAAACTCAAATGAAACGTTTCTGTCGTTGTTTTTCCAGCTGTTTGTGTCGCAGGATTCGGTCCGGTGAAAAACGAGATTCTGGAGCTGCAGTTGCCTCCGAAACTGTTTGCTGATGAAAATAAGGTAAAAAATCAGTCTGAACTTCAGGGTTTATTTCGATGAACATCCAGATGTGAACTTTAACCTCTGTGTTGTGTTCAGGGTCTCTGTGCAGAGAGGGATTTTAAAGTTGTCCACGGCGTGTTCACTGACGGTCCTGTTCGCCGCCTCCGTCACGTCCCAGGAACCAGGCGAGTCTGCGACAAACGATTCAGCTGGAATCAACTGCGTTTAGTTTTCACGTCTCCGTGTTTTCGCCCTGTGAGCGTCTTTAACTCGCTCAGTCGGCGGTTTCCATTAACCCTCAAAATTAACCCTCAAACTGCCCAAAGTCAGATTTCAAATATAAAATACAGAAACGTGTCAATTTCTATCATCAATTTAAAAAAAGTTTGGACACTGTGTAAAATGTAAATGGAAACAATGCAATATTTGGTTGGGTTAATACAGTCGTTAGATATTTAGCAGATATTTAATGTTCAAACTAATAAACCAAAAAATGTTTTCTTTTTCTTAAAAAGATTTTTTCCCTCATTGCTCCTCATTGAGAACATTGTTGGAAAACTGTTTTTCTGTTGTCATTAAAACAATGAGTAGAAGGTATATATCTGATGTTCATTTTTTCACTTTAACTCGTGTCGGTGTTAAAAGTAAAACAGGTCATCGAAAAATGAATGATCTAATCGAACGGAAATGTATCTGTAACAATTTCTTTCATTTCCATTAATCAGTTTGGCCTTTTTTTTGAAGTCAGAATGTCAATAATTCCATATTTTATATCTTTTTGAATGAAATATCTTTAATGTTTTCGACTAAACGTTTGATGGATTTAATAAAGGAAATAATCCGTAAATGCGGAGATGATGATAATTGTTAGTAGGAGAGACAAAGGCTCCAGCAGAGACGGTTCATTAAGACAGTTAATTCGACTTTTATTCGAATATTGAAATCAGTTCACGTCCTGTTTTCGTTGCTGCAGGTGTGTTGTGACAAACGATGGGCGGAGCTCCGACCTGCAGGTGTGGACCGTCGGAGGAGACGACAGCGGTGAGTTCAGTTTAACCGAAGTCACGTCGAGTGAAACACGAGTGTGAAAACACGAAGGAAAACACACTCCACCTATTGTTTATGTTTTTTTATTGTCTTTCATTATTTAGAGCGACCTGATTCTGTCTTTACCTGAAAAATGATCACCTGAAATCATTTAAAATAAATGTTATATTTATACATACATACGTGTGTGTGTGTGTGTGTGTGTGTGTGTGTGTGTATATATATATGTATACATTAATACCTGGAAAGAAAAATGTTTCAATGTTTCTGAGACGTTTTCAAAACACTGTAATGGGAAATATGCAAAAAACATTATTGCCACTGGAAATAACACTAATTCCAGAGTCACTATTGATGCATGTTAATAAAGTAACATATTACAAACATTAAAAGAGAAAATGATCGATTGATTTTGTCTTGTTGATGCTGCTTTTTTTT
>NW_024669253.1:0-431 GCF_008729295.1 Plectropomus leopardus | reverse complement strand
ACTCATCGTGTGGTAGGGCTTCACACTAACCCACTGTATGTTAATACGCTGACGCCAGTATATGGACAATACAGTGTGCCTTGGCTACCTCCACAGATGTTTGGAACACACCTGGTTTATCCTACCCTTGTTCCCACAGGATACTACTTGTGGCAGGATAGCGCTGCGCTCCCTGCCGTGAGGGGCAGTGTGGCAGACAATTGCGCATCACCTATAAATAGACCAGGTCGGACCCGTCTCGTCCTTTCCGCTTCCTCTTCCTCCTTCACGGAGCCGACAGCGTGTGTGGTGGCGTCTCGCTGGTTTGCAGGTTAGATCTCCAAACAAAGGTATGCATGCTCTGTGTCTCCTCGATCCGCTCAAGTTATTCTGTGTTGTGGGCCTGGCGCTTACCTCAGTTTCGCTCCGTCCGGCAGTGCGGTGTTACCTGG
>NW_024669252.1:0-620 GCF_008729295.1 Plectropomus leopardus | reverse complement strand
AGTTGTTGTCCGCCATTAGATTGTTATGTTATATTACATTAATGCTGTCACAATGAACATCCCACTGGTCCCCACTCAAACTTTAAAAATTAATGCGGAGGAAAAAAAAGTCAAAATATTCATATTGAACAGCAGAAAAATTCGCCTGACTGAATTCTGAGTCAGGTGCAGCCCTACCGGCGACTTCTGCAGAGTCAATAGACTGGGAAATAAAAGCAAATTGTACATTTTCCCATTACATTAAAAAGACAGATTTTAGAGGGTGTTAGCGTGTTTTTTGTGCGATGAAAGAGACTTCAGGCACAGTGGTGTTATTAACCAAAGAGTATCTTTCTGCAAATGGCAATATAGCTTTATATTTATTTATTTATCTCTCTTCCTCTATTCATTTACTTTGCTGCTCTTACTCTATCAGTTCTTTATCCCTCCTCTGTCCTGTTCTTCTATCTTTTTATGTCTTAAATGTATTTACTTGTTCATCTATCTCTTTTTCATCTCTTTTTATCTTTGTTTTATCCCCACTGATGTTATGTCATCTTCTTATATTACATATAGGATGAGAGGCTAAATGGGGGAGTGCACGCACACACACACACACACACACACACACACACACACAC
>NW_024669251.1:0-715 GCF_008729295.1 Plectropomus leopardus | reverse complement strand
TAATTACCGAGGTGTGTTAGTCCGACTTTGAGAAATTTAACTTGGTACATTTTCATTGGAACTAACATGTTAACATGTATTTTCAAAGTCCAGTTTTAATAATTTAACTTCTTCTTACGTCATGTCAACATACTGACTACATGAGTCCAGGTGTGGCAGATGTATACCCAATCATGTCCTTTGCTCTGGTGTAGTAATATTTTTTTGTAACTTTGTTTTGATATGTTATATATTATCATGCTTTGTTTATACAGTTATCCAATGCAAAGTTACATTTTTATGACACTTTGTCTGCCTTGTCCAACCTGTAGCTTCTGAATAGGAGAGTATTGATATAATTATTCGCCAGAGTTATTATTTTTTTATTCACTTAATCAAAGGGAGCACCAATCACAGCAAATAGAGATTTGTGCTAAAAATTAGGGAAAAAAATCTGTTAATATCTAATCCTAGCAGCACCAGAGACTTGTAGGAGCCCACAGGCAGATCATTCACAATTCTTGCAATGTCTTTGGTATCTTTTAGCTACATTTAGCAATTTTAAGGAGACGTATGTCGGCTACGATGTAGCTACAGTGGTTACATGTAAAGGCTGTATTGTTAGTGTTCGCTATACCCTTTGATATGTAGTATAATTCCAGTTCATGGCATTTACAGTGACATTCACATGATATTCCACAGATGTAATATGACCATGTGTGCCTCTGAACATGCC
>NW_024669250.1:0-590 GCF_008729295.1 Plectropomus leopardus | reverse complement strand
CACTTGTGTTGCTAAAGCCTGAAAGAAACGTCAGGATGGTTTGTTTCGTTAGTATATTGTCGAATGTCCACTTTCTGGTTTCTGGTGTCTTTGTATAAATAATGGTGTCTTGTAAGCCTGTTTGGGCTGTGTATATTGTTTATGCATGACACAATAATAAAATTAAATCAATCAGTAGCTTAACGTTATTCTGATACAGCTGTAGGAGAGCGAAGAGAAAAAAACTGAGCTGGATTACACTTGTACTGAGGAAGGCAACATGAATCCAAAATGTACCACCACCAATAAAAACTATTATGCAGCAAGGTCATTTCTGATGTAAACACAATAACTGTAACGGGTGTGGTGAGGACCCAGATGCAGTACAACCGTAACCAGGATTAGTTGGTAATAACTTTTATTCAGACCAACACAATTCAGACACGAAGCAGGATGAGGTAAGTCAGCATACAGTTCGTTCTTCGGGTCGGAACCCACAACACAGTCTCTGGAGGGAGATCGAAGCAACGAGCCGAAGCTGACGTCACTCGGCGTGAATGCGGAGGAAACCCCGTAGCCCAACAGCTCGACAGCACGTGTGGAGTTACCGT
>NW_024669249.1:0-430 GCF_008729295.1 Plectropomus leopardus | reverse complement strand
CCCATGCCAACAGCCCACATGGGTAGCCTTAGAATAACCCATGTGGGGCCCACTGGGGTAAACCCATGCGGGCAGCTGGCATGGGCCCATTATGGAACCTGTGGAAATCTCATCAAAGGCCCATTTGTTAGCCCATTTACTACCCACATGGGCCCCACACAAGTGTTGATTGTGCATATTGGAGAGAAACTGAGCATTTGGACACAGACTTGCAACATGTGATTGCCAACATTCTTAATAGTCAAATTTATAGTTAAATTGCAGTGATGCATGGGACAAAATTGCAACATTGAACAGATTTCACAGGGATTTGCTGAATTTGGCTTACATGTTGCGACTGCAATATTGCAACATCCCGGAGAGGATGATCAACCAAACATTGAATAGGCTTAATTGAAAAATAAATAAACCCCCAAAATTTAAAGTCAGT
>NW_024669248.1:0-482 GCF_008729295.1 Plectropomus leopardus | reverse complement strand
CTGTTAAATGTTTAATCAAAACTGGAACTTTCAACATCATATACACCAACTCCCCAGCAACCTTTTTTTTTTTTAATAAAATCAAGTGAAAATTTAAATGAAAGAACAATTTTAAAAAAAGAGCTCCCTGAGGTTTTAAAAAGCAACGTTCCTCCCTTGCACTCCACTTTTTAATTCTTTTTTTTTTTTTTACCAGCTATCATTAAAATAAAACACAGATACAGATAATCAGCAAAATGCCATATATCAGCCCCAATAATTGGCCAGGCTAATAATCTGTTGACTCCAAATATATATTTACATCTCAGTCTCTTTATTACGATGCAACAAATACAGAGCACATGTACAATGCATTAAAACAAAAAAAAAGTCAGAAACAAAATGACTTCTTCAGACTGAAGTCAATATTACGTGTGAAACATTGATTAGTACAAACATAACAAAAGATATAGCTCAGACAATTAATATTGAGCTTTGGACAT
>NW_024669247.1:0-403 GCF_008729295.1 Plectropomus leopardus | reverse complement strand
ATGTACACAGTATGATAACTGCCCATTTTTATGCTACATTATTTCTTAAAAGTGGTATACCGCTGCAACCCTAGCTACTACAGAACAGCACACTGCACAATGTGCCTACCATCTTCTCCAGCCTCACTTTTACACGGCCTGCCGCCGGGCCTCTGGGTGCGGGGCGGAGGTTTGCTCCTTATGGGCTGCTTGGAGATGAGTTTGATGGGGATTCGTCTGCGAACATCCGGGCCTCCCAAACTCCCTGAGCCATCGCTTCCTTGAAGATCATTGTCTGCTAGGGAAAAAAGTAGCGCAAAAAAAAATACTGCATAATTTCATATACCCCAAAAATATCACACAACATGGACTGAAGTGACATGCTAACATTCAGTCAAAGTTACACCTGTTTAATCTGGTTTTG
>NW_024669246.1:0-526 GCF_008729295.1 Plectropomus leopardus | reverse complement strand
ACTGAAGGCTCTGGCTCCTGATCTACTTTTTGAGAATTTAGGAGGCACAGGAACCCTGTGTTTTAGAGTGCAGTGCCCTGGTAGGATGACAGGGAACTATGAGGTCTGAAAGATATGATGGAGCCTGGCCATTCAGAGCTTTGTTAGTCAGGAGAAGAATAGGGAGCCAATGCAGAGAAGATAGAATCAGAGAAATATGATCTATTTTCTTGGTTCCCATCAGTACATGTGCTGCAGCATTCTGGATTAGTTCAAGAGTCTTTAGGGACTTGTTGGAGCAACGTGATAAGAAGGAATTGCAGTAATCCTGTCCAGAAGTAACAAATGAGTTGACCAGTTGTTCTGCATCTTTTTGAGACAGGATATGCCTAATTTTATCAATGATATGTTGTAGAGTAGGAGTAGTAGTACCACAAAATGGAAATACTCAAAGTACCTCAGAAATATCCCCAGGTACAGTACTTGAGTAAATGTACTCCGTTACTTTCCACCACTGGAACGTTCTCACACAAACATTACTCCGTGT
>NW_024669245.1:0-342 GCF_008729295.1 Plectropomus leopardus | reverse complement strand
AAAAATAAAACAAATTCATATTGTTTTATTATTTTTTATTTTGTATTATTCTAAGATGCCTATTAACATCAGACACTGGGCTACCAATGAAAATTAGCTCCTGAGCTTCCTTGGGTGCAGTTACAAATGCTTAATGTGGAATTAATTCTTCTTCTTGAATAAATAAATATCCAAATGACACAGCCACAATTTCTCTCTCTCACTCTGTCATGCTAAGCTACAGTTATGATACAATCATTAGAATCATTGTTTATTTTTTCTGTTCCCACCTGTTGTAAGTACACTTAAGGACCAGCTCACAGAAAAAAGGCTGCACTGAGTGACATCTCGTACTTCAAAAAA
>NW_024669244.1:0-665 GCF_008729295.1 Plectropomus leopardus | reverse complement strand
TGGAAGTTTTACTGCCCACAACCAGAGCTGAATTCATGAGATATTCTCGTCAAATCACACTGGATCCAAATACAGCAAACAGACATTTGTTACTGAGTGACAAGAACAGAAAAGCAACATTAATGGAAGCAGAACAGTCATATTCAGATCACCCAGACAGATTTGTTAAATGGTGGCAGGTCCTGAGTAGAGAGGGTCTGACTGGGCGTTGTTACTGGGAGGTAAAGTGGAGTGGGTGTGTTTATGTAGCCGTTGCATACAAGAATATTAGCAGAACAGGGACCATACGTGAAAGTGGATTTGGAAATAATGACAAATCTTGGGCATTAGAATGTAACAGTGGAAGTTATCAATTCAGACATAACATTAATGCTACTTCCATCTCCGGCCCTCAGTCATCCACAATCGGAGTTTATCTGGATCACAGAGCCGGTACTCTGTCTTACTACAGCGTCTCTGAAACCATGACTCTCCTCCACAGAGTCCAGACCACGTTCACTCAGCCTCTCCATCCTGGATTCTGGCTTCCAAATTCTGGCGGAGACACTGCTGAGTTGTGTGAGCTCAAGTAGACAGGAGTTTAAAAAGTGATTGACCTCTGTTTTTTTAAAAAAAAAATTTTTTGGGGGGGGGGTTATGTTGTTTTGCTGATGTTACAGCAACTC